>NW_028138490.1:0-28010 GCF_964270905.1 Leucopleurus acutus
CCCACAATTCTGGAAGAATAAATTGTTCCTCAGAAAACTGAGTGAAAGATATTGAAAAAGAATAAGAAAGACATTTTCAAGCTAGACTTTTGTATCACCATAAGAAACAAACCCAAAGAAAAACAGACCACTGGCATTGTTATTGTTCATAAATTCAGAAGCAGATTTCATGGTTGAAAATAAAACTATGAGTCTCTTGACAAGAACGATAGGTAGAAAACAGAAAGTTGTGGTTCTCCTTGGGTTATTGTGATGGATAATCAAAGACAGCTTTTTCATATTGACTGGCCTCATAAGTAGGCACCTTGAAAATGGGCAGCAACAATAAGTTTTCCTAAGTAAATTGTGCCAAGTAAAGCAAATGAACTTTCTTCGTATAATATATCAGTTATCATACTTTAAACATAAAGATACTTGGCTTCATCTATTTGCAATTATCTTCTTTCCCAAATCTTCATCATAGACCCCAGATCTATACTTATAGCAGCCTTCATAACTTAGTTAATACTTTTCCTTCACTTTATCTCATTATCATCTGTTTTTGTCTTCCTTATCTTTAATATTAGTTACATTGATCCTATTTCCTTGACTTCTACATTATACTATATACTGTATATATTGTATACTACGTTACATTATATTATATACATTATATTGTATACTACCTTACATTATTTACTGAGAAATAGTTCACCTACTATCATTTTTCCTAGGTCTCCAAATCAGCTCCCTCTAAGTCTTACAAAAGAACTCCTTTATCTGCTATCTCTCCCATTCCCTCAAGAAACTTATTTCAAGTTCAGGCCCCCACTCAGTTCACTAAAACTCTTAGCCTTTCTTTTGAAACTTCCTTTCCATGTTGACTAAAAGGGCCACATTTAGTTTTACTCTTTCATCCAGCAAGAGTATAAAGATTCACACAACCCTTTAGTAGTGTCCCTAAATTTCAGAGACAGAAAGACATGGGATAATGCCACTAAAAATAAAGCCACAACAGATGATCACAAATACAAAGAGTCTGGAGCTTAGTGAAAAACAGAGCTGTCCTTTTTTCATCAAGTTGCTCATCAGTCCTTCCAGGGTAAATGTTCACCCTCATTCCTGCTTCTTCCCCTGGTCCCCTCTATAGTTTTACCCCTCTGGACCACTTACCAGCAGGGTCTCACTACTCCATCAATAGTTTCTCTCTGGTCCTCCATCCACACTATAGAGATGAAGAATCTTTACTGGGTAATTCAGATACTGTGATGCCTCTGGAGATGGCTTCAATTCCTCTAGATTCTCTCAGAAAAATGTTCCAAGTTCAACAAAATGTTCTTCTGTTAATAGAGACCAACTCTTAAAACATAGATTAGGGACAGTTTTATGATAAGGAAAGATCTCTTCCCAGGAATGGGCAAAGAGAAAACAAGAAACCTTGGGGATGCTTTAGTAATCCATTACAAGAATAATCACCTCTTAACATCCTATATACCCTAAGGCTTCTAATTTGCTATATTCACCATCCTCAACACTAGATAATCTGCTTTATTTTTACCGTTATCACATTGCTGGAGAAAGTCAGAGAGGCAAGCAGATTTGACTCACTACAAGTTTCCCTTCTGTAATACTACAACATTAGTGCAGAAAGACAATATTTCCTACATGGAAGCTCATATACAATTCCCTCTTTTAATTTTTTTTCCAGTTTTACTGAGAAATAATTGACATACATCACTATATAACTTTAAGATAAATCTATATATATATAGATTTAACTTTAAAGCACCCATCATGCTATATACTAGAATGATGGGTGATTTACATATATTGTGAAATGATTATCACAATAAGTTTAGTTAGCATCCGTCGTCTCATATAGATACAATAATAAGAAAAGAAAAACATTTTCTTCTTGTGATGAGAACTCTTAGGATCTACTCTCTTAACAGCTTTCCTGTATACCATTACAACAGTGTTTAACTATATTCATCATGTACATTACATCCTTATAACTGGAAGTTTGTATCTTTTGACCACCTTTCTCTAATTCCTTCTTCCTTGCAAACCCCCTCTCTCTTAACCACATATCTGATTTCTTTTTCTATGGGTTAGGTGAGTTTTTTTGCTTTGTATTTTCAGATACTACATATAAGTGCGATCATATAGTATTAGTCTTTCTCTGTCTGACGGTTCTTTCTTATGTACACTTTTCTGCTCCCCCAAAAGCCATGTTCCTTTTTCTCACAAAAACATACTTACTTCTAGAGGGATAAATGCAGAGTTATCACACGTTCATTGGCTTATCTCATCTTTCATTCACTCAGCAAATTGAGCAGTTACTGGATACAAATTACTGTGCTAGGAACTAGAAAGTAAAAAGTGATTAAAAAAAAAGACAAAGTCTTTGGTATTATAGGAGATACAGTGTAGATGAGACCAACTTTAATAAAATAACCAGTGATATAAATGTAAAAATTATAATAGTGAAAAGTGAACATAGAGTTACATAGTTCTATAACAGCCCGTAATAGAGAGAGATTTAACCTAATAAGTCATGTTTGGGGACTTTCAAAAAAGTGACGCTGGACCTGAGATCTGAAGAAGAGCAGTCATTAACTAGACAAGGGGTTAGGTGAGGGGAAGATTGCAGAGAAGGACTTTTTCTAAGAAAGCAAAACAGTTTTTACAAACATAACCATGGTGCAAGAGACCAAGAAATTTGGAGGAATTGTACGTAAGAAGGGCTGGATAGCTGGAAAGTTGAAAGCAAGGGGAATGTGGTTGAAGTTGAGACCAGAGATGTAGGGGGTGGGAGAGAGTCCAGATCATGCAAAATCTTGCAGGCTGTGTTGAGAAGTGTTGGCTGTAATACAAGAGAGCTGGAAAGCCATAGTCTTAGTCAGCTCAGGCTACTATAATAAAATGCCATAAACTGGGAGGCTTAAAAACACAGAAATTTATTTCTCACAGCTCTGGAGACAAGAAAGTCCAAAATCAAGGCACTGGCAGATTTGGAGTCTGGTGAGATCCCACTTCCTGGTAGAAAGAGATAGCTGTCTTCTCAGTGTGTCCTAACATGGTGGAAGGGGTAAGGGAGCGCTCTGGGGTCTCTTTCATAAGGGTACTAATCCCATTCATGAGAGTTCCACCCTCATGACCTAATCACCTCCAAATACCATCACACTGGGCATTAGGATTGGACATAAGAATTTGGGCGGGAGCACAAACATTCAGTCTGTGGTAGCCATTAAAGAGTTTTAAGCAATGTGCAAGATGTAAAAAATCAGACTTGGCTTTGAAAAGTTCACCTAGGGATGCTGAGTGGAGAATGGATTGGAGGAGAACCAGAATGAATGCAGAAGACCAGTTAGGAAACTAGTGCAAGAGCCTAAGGGGGAAATGAGGCAGCCTAGGGTTTTGCAAACAGAGATGGAGAGAAGTAATTTGAGAGATATTTAGGAGGTAAACCCTACAGAACTTTTTGATCTCAATATAAAATGTGAGAGGAAATTGTCAAAGATAATTTTTACATTTCTATTTTGGGGAATTGGATAGATGGTTTAACTGGATGTGGACTAAGTTTACAAAGAAGATGTAGTCTACAGTGATGGATTCGATTTTTTCTCTTTTTTTTTTAAGGATATTAGAATTTTATTTAATTTAATTTATTTTTTTAAAGATTTTTTTTATGTGGAGCATTTTTAAAAATTTATTTGTTTGTTTATTTATTTATTTTTGGCTGCGTTGGGTCTTCGTCGCTGCCCACGGGCTTTCTTTTTTTTACATCTTTATTGGAGTATAATTGCTTTACAATGGTGTGTTAGTTTCTGCTTTATAACAAAATGAATCAGTTATACATATACATATGTTCCCATATGTCTTCCCTCTTGTGTCTCCCTGCCTCCCACCCTCCCTATCCCACCCCTCTAGGTGGTCACAAAGCACCGAGCTGACCTCCCTGTGCTATGCAGCTGCTTCCCACTAGGAATCTGTTTTACATTTGGTAGTGTATATATGTCCATGCCTCTCTCTTGCTTTGTCACAGCTTGAGGATATGGGGAGCGGGAAGGGTAAGCTGTCAACGGGTTTTCTTTAGTTGAGGCGAGCGGAGGCTACTCTGTTGCGGTGCGCAGTCTTCTCATAGCGATGGCTTCTCTTGTTGTGGAGCACGAGATCTAGGGGCGCGGCCTTCAGTAGTTGTACCTCGTGGGCTCTAGAGTGCAGGCTCAATAGTTGTGGCGCATGGGCTTAGTTACTCCACGGCATATGGGATCTTCCCGGACCAGGGATTGAAACCGTGTCCCCTGCACTGGCAGGTGGATTCTTCACCACTGCGCCACCAGGGAAGTCCCTATTTTTTTTCTCTTCTGCAAAAGAATTTGGTTTCACTCTCTGTGTTAGGCTCAATTCCCCATAAGCAAGGATTTGAATGCAAGTCATTGTTTTGGGGAAGCAAATGTGGAAAATGAGTAAGGAAGAGGGAAGTAAGGAAGGGAAGGAAAGCAATCCATTACCTGTCGATGAACAGGTTACCACTGTAGGCAACTGAGGCTCATCCTGCTGGGGTCCTCTGGGAGATGGGTAGAAAGTGCCTCTGAATTGTCTCATCTGGGGGATGAGGAATCTGGAATATTTATGTGTCAAATTCTATATATTATTGGTTGAAGGACCCTCCCAGGGGCATTAATTCATAGCACTTCTGTCCTGTCCTGTGCTTTAGCCAATAATGCTCTGGAAGCCAGAGAAAGTCTCAGGCTTTCTTAGTAAGACATCAGAGTGCATTTGGAAGGGGAATGCCGAAAGGATGTTAGTGGAGCATGGACAGTGTCTGTTGTCCTTGAGTTCCCTCCTTCAATATTACAAATTTCACCATTTCTCTAAGTGTATTTACTGTATCTTGATGTTTTTGTCTTTTTCAATTCCCAGCCCATTTCTCAATTTTCTTTCATTGCCGCATTTTGAGTGAATCACTGATCCACAAATTCTTTGAACTTCAAGTTAAAATGGTACTTTCTCTAACATTCCACATTCCATACCCATAACTTCATATCTTTTTTATGAGACAGTAACTTATTAAGTATAAAGCCATGAACGATTCTGTGAAAGTTATGATGAAAAACTAAGAAGATGGACTCATAGCCAGAAATACAAAATAGAGGTTACAATGAAATAGCGCTATAAATAATGTTGACTTAAATTGCCCAAATGTAGCTGTCAGTGCTTTGGTTTTACACTGAAAAGAGAAAGCAAGTTGGTTGCCTTAAGGACATAAATCCAAAATCACTCCTTATTTTTATTAGTGATTTCTGTAATGGTGTGGAGAGCACATTTTACAACATTTGCTGCTATCACCTAGTTGGCAGTAACCACCAGCACTTTGGAAAGTGAAAGTATATCTAGTAGACCATGTGACATATTCTACATGTTCTATAAATGCTTTGTGATTGATGGATTAAAATCTAGTACAGTCTTTGTAGACATTCCTCACAGACCTTATGCCAAAACTTTTCACTCTCTTGGGCTCCCATCCTCACCCACTTCTCCCTTGAAGATGATGTGATGTCCAACTTTATTAAGTTCAAAGTCATCTGATTTTGGTTCCCCCCATTTTCACTTTATCCACGAAAAGAATTTCTGTATTAACCCACCATCTTTTCTAAGTTTCACTCTCCTACTACTGTCCCTTCTTCTCCTTCCATCAGTTGTTTTCTCCTACCCACCCCCTCCTGCATGTTAAGCTTTTTCTTCATTTCTTCATTCAATCATTTCTTCATTCTCCTGGCTGGAAACCTGTCCTCAGTTGTCCAGATGAGATTAAAAACTCATCTGCTCCCCATCATTTTACTCTTCTGAGCCTCTAAGCGTGTCTCTGGAGAGTAATAACCTCCATCTCCACCTCCAGTTTCTCCTCCTCATTTGTCTGTTAATCCTTCTTGCCTTCTCTGGCTTATAATCTTTTATAGCCAGCTTGTGGCACAGCTCCGGTCACTTCACTGGGGATGACTGATCACTTATTGAGGGAGTGCTGGTCAGCACTTGGCAATTTATCTTCTTCCTACCCCAGTACTTCTTGATTATCTCCATTGCTTTCTTCATTCCACTGGTTCAGAGCCTTTCATCTTTAGGCCTTTTTTCTAATACATTTAGAGTTCCTTCCCAAATTTTCTTCTGTCTTTGGCCCTTTTCCTTCTTTGCCTAAATTCTCTCACTTGAGGAGTTCTGCTCTGATAGGCTCAACCATCACTCTGGATTCCCTCCAAGTCTCAGTCACCTGTGAACTCTTCCTCTCACTCCCCTATCTCTCACTTTTATCTCTTCGTGCTACCCCTGTGCAACTTTCACTCTTAAAAATTTAACAACTTGCTGTTTCTCTGGGACATCTTGAACTTTCTTACCTCCATACCTTTGCTGATACAGGTTCCACTGCCTCTGGTGCCTTTTCTTGCCTTTTTTCCAATATCTGCCTTTGCAATCCCATGCATTCAGGAAAGCCCAACATCACAGTTACCTCTTCCATAAAATCTTTCCAGCTGTCATTCAGTCAGAGGCACTTATCCTTCATACTACATTATATGAACACAGTCTATTGCCTTTCCCTGTATACAAGTGATACCTTTCCATACTTCAGCTTGTTCTAGCCCCTTCAAGTGATCCAGGTCCACTGTACAGATATACACAAGGAGATGGAAAAACTGTATAACACGCTTAGGAGTTCATTTCTGAAATCACAACAGAGCCACCTACCTCTTCCCCCACATTCCTGTTCTCCCGCCTCCTACTTTCTAATCCCCACTTGTTTCAGCATATGTGCTCCTGACACTCTACTCACTGCTGACCCTCTGCTTTTGCAGTCCAATTGGACATACTTCTCTACTACCTTTAGATATGATTTATATCACTCATCAAAATAATGGGCCAAAGATACTCCAAACCCCACCCCAGGACTTTCGAACATTCTGGATTCCAGTTCAGGGTAAAGTCGCCAGATGATGAAGACACTGAAATCCCCTTGAAATCAAGTATCAGGGCCTGCACATTTTTACTATGCCCATTATAGTTAATACTAATCTTTTAGCATAGTGAGTGCTCAGTAATAAAATTTTAATTAATATGTTAGTTTCTTTGTATAATACATATCTGAAGAAGTGGAATTTAGGATAGGGTGCTATGAAGGGCATAAGAGGAGGAAAATTTATGTGCTTGGTGAGTCATCTGAGATAACAACCTCTGTAGAAGGTTCTGCATAGCTAAGGAAACTGGGTACCTAGAATGCATTGGGAAGTCATATAGCTTAGTTATTAGACATGAATGTTCTGGGTTCAAATCTTGATTCCATTGTCTACTAGGGATCTGTAATTTAACCTCTCTGTGCTTCATTTCCTCCATTGCAAAATGAGATTAATAACAGATCATACAGCATATAGTTCATAGAGAGGTTAAAAAAGATAATATCTGTAATTAGTATAATGTGTGTTATATGTTAAGTACTGAATAAATGTTAATTATTATCATCAAAGGGAGGTGGGTGTTGAAAAAGAAACAAAGAATCAGAGAAAAAATTTGCCTTCTTCCTGATTTTATCTAGAGGTGGATTTGTGTAGGATCTCCTTTTTGGCCATAATAAAGTGGTGGCATTATTTAAAATAGACCAGACACCTAGATAGTTACTGAGGGGATCTAGGCTCTTTCCATGTTTGTCTCCCATCTAGGTTTTTGAAGTCTGCTCATTCTGTTGGAGAATAGGAAAAGTGGGATGAATATCAGGAGTCCCACTTTTTTAATGGGTCAAGACTAGACGTGGCACTCATTGCCCCTAGTCACATGCCATTGGCTCGAACTCATCACATGACTGCAGCTAGCTGAAAGGGAGGCTGGGAGTGTAACATGAGCTAAGGGAAAGAAAGGAGAGAATATAGACACAAGTGCGCACTTGTGGTTTTGGCCATCAGTGCATTTTATACACACCTGTCCTCAGGAATTAGGGTACCGTTTCTGGAGCATGATCATCATAGGAAGTAGAAAGCTCATGTGTGTGTTTGTTACTGTGGCAGCATCCTCCCTCACTGCCTCTCCCTCTCTGGCTTATTCATGCCGGGTTACCTTGGCTTCAAGGGTACTGGGGATCAACGAGCATAGAAAAATGCATGGCAGGGGAAGGTTTTTTGGTTTTTTTTCCACTTCAGATAGTCAACAGATTACAGGATGCCTTCATATGTGTGCACTGGGCTAAGGAAAATAAGGGAAAATAGTCAGATCCCCCTAAAACAAAGACTTCTGACCACAAAGCTGAGCATTTACTTGAGTAGCAAGTGTTCAGAAGAATGAAATAAAACAATGAAAGTGGGCTTTCTTTTTCTCATTTAACATTCTTGTACAGAGCTCCCCGGCCAATAGTCTTGAACTATTTTCAACTTTCCCTGCCTAACATTTTTAGAGCTATCGTTTTATCCTAAAGTGATGAAAAAATATTTGACAACAATGTAAACTATATAATTATATTTGAATGTCAGTACTTTTATTAAACAGGAGAAAATCAAACAAAAGTTTAATAATGTGTATACATGGGAGAGACCCAGGAAAACTGAGTAACTCCTAAATATCAGTATATTTAAAGCTAAATTTCAAATTCAAATCTATGATCCACTTGGCTTGTTTTTTAAATCATAACATCAAAGAAAACACTTACTTCAAATGGTATTATTTCCATATACAGAATCCCAAACATAAATAGCACTTATTATGGTTCAGACCCCATTATAAATATTATACATATATTGTCTCACTTCATTTTCACCATTACCCTGTGAGGTAGATGTTATTTCCTCCATTTTAAAGATGATGAAATCATTCCTTGGAGATGTTAAGTAATTTGCCTGAGATCACAAAGCTAGTAACAGACAGAGTAGTTACTCAATTCTGGTCTTGTTCCAAAGTCACTTCTCTTAAATTCAAATATTAGCTCTCTCTTCCATTCCTACCAGTATTTGAAATTAACTGAGCACAATAGAGAAGTTTGGTTAAATGGAGATACTTTACACATTTACTTTTACTTAAAAAATAATCCTATAAAGTTATAATATTTGAGCATACATAATGTATTAGGTAAAATATTCAGATAAAACAAAAACTGTTTGGACTGATTAAATGTTTGTATCATCCATATGGGACACTGTATGGAAAATATACTTAGATTTTTACTTTATTCTTGATAAACAAATTAACATCTGTTATCCCAATTAGGCGAGTTTAGCCAGCCATGACACTTCTCAACAAATATGTTCTGGAAAGTTTAAAAAATATATTTGTTTTGGCGGCTTCAGAGAACTAGAGTTAGCAGCTGGCAGCACCTAGCAAGGTGCTCCTCTTTTCCCCTAATCACTCCCATCAAAAAATTCTCTTTCAAAGAATCATACAGTTGAATCCAAACAGAAAATATTAAAATATGGAAAAGTCAGGAGAGACAAGGTTTTCGGGGAGGGGGAAATTTCCCCCTCTACCCCTCTTGAGTTCTTGTGGCTGGACTAATAATAAAATTGACACAAGACAGATTAACAGGGGAAAAAGAAACAAGTTTAATTCGTGGGAGGTTCCATGGAAATGGGACCTAAGAAGTGGCAAAAGCAAGCAACTTTTCATACCTTTTGGACAATAAATAAATAAATAAATATATATATATATTTAAGAGGAATTGACAGGACAAAGAAACTTAGGCTTTGACTGCTTAGCTGGTGAAGAATCTAAACAGAATATGAGCTTGGGGTAGTAAATTTAAAAAGTAACTAGGTTTGTTTATACATAAATATTTTGGCCCCAAATCCCCTATCTCTGGTGTTAAGGATTTTTTTTTTATCTTCTCATACTGGGAGGGCACCTTTCATGTGAGATATTTATTTCCTGCTTTCTGGGAGACAAGAGGAGGGTCAAAGTGTCCCTTCTGCATCAGCTGTTTCTTTAGTAACATTAATTTGAAGTAATATTCCACTGAGGCACATTTTGGGGTGGCCTGTCCTGGGTCCCAACAGGTGTCAGTTCTGTAAGTAGTAAGATCATATACATGAGATTTGGTTTTTGAGAACTGACTTGAACAATTCCATTATTTATTTTACTCAGTACTAGGCGAGGTCATTGGGAGCTATATCCTGAATCCTTAAGAAGAGTTATTGGACTAAGGGGATAAAACTATTAGAGCATAACATACAGAAGGGCCTGATAGATCTCTGATTTTTCTTCAGTTGGGCCTGCTTAGATCTATGTGGTATCATGGTCAATAAACGTTAGAACTGCTGCATGAGGGCAGAGGTTATGGCTTGGGTAAGGAACACAAGAGGCACCAGAAAACTTGGGGGCAATGAATATTTTAACTATCTTGACTGTGGTGATTGTCTCCTGCTGTATATAACAAAATACCAAATTATATACTTTAAATGTTGGCCATTTGTCACTTATACCTCAAAAAGATGTTAATTTTTTTTTTTTAAATGAGGTTGATCTTGGTGAGTCCTAAGAGTTTCCAGTGGGAATGATATATGATTTTGGCAAACCCTTGGGCTTTCTCACTGAGTTCTGGGGTGGACCCTCCCCACACAGGCCTCAGGAGAGGAAACTATCCTTCTTCCACAGATATCTAATGAATGTTAGGTATGGTCCTAGGCACTGACAATAAAAAGGAAATTTTTAAAATAAAAGATCATATGTTAGGATCAAGAAACAAAATCTAACTATCTGCAGAATACACAAGACAGATGTGAAAAGAGAATAACAAAAAAACTGGGCAAAAGAATAAGATCTAATGCTAATCTAAATTGGAAAACAGAGGTCACAGTCTTAACACCAGACAAAGATGAATGTATAGACACAAGTATTAGATGAAAGGGAATTCATTTTGCAGTATGCAACATGAGGAGCTGAGGGTCTTTGTGGATCTGTTCCCCGGGAAAATTGGTAAAAATTATATATGTCTCTAGAAACGGTAAGGGTATACAGCAAATGAAGAAATATCTGTTTAAGAAAATCTGCCAAAATTCAGTAAGAACAGTGAGATTCTGTAGTATTTGAACTAAGACCACTCCCTCGCTTTCCTTTCTAGTTCAGTGAGACAAAACTGCACTCCAGACTAGTACAGCCCCAAACAGATAGCTCCTAATCACTTCACCAAGGAACTGACTTTATGTGCCACAGAGTGCAGAGAAGTTCAGACCTTCAGGTGCTCTCAAAAACAATGGAGGTTGGGCTTCCCTGACGGCGCAGTGGTTGAGAGTCCTCCTGCCGATGCAGGGGACACAGGTTTGTGCCCCGGTCTGGGAAGATTCCACATGCTGTGGAGCGGCTGGGCCCGTGAGCCACGGCCGCTGAGCCTGCGCGTCCGGAGCCTGTGCTCCGCAACGGGAGAGGCCACAACAATGAGAGGTCATGTACCGCAAAAAAAAAAAAAAAAACTATGGAGGTTGTGGTGAGAGGTAACTGGGAGGAGACTGGTAGAGTCACTGGAGATCGATATTAAGCTGTGGGAGCAGTAGTTTGCCAGAGGAACTGGGGCAGCAGAGAGGATCCCTCTGGGGTCAGAACACATCTAACACACTGACTTTAGTAATAACCTTTCAAAGGAGCCTGGATTTGATGGTATTAGTTTGTAGAGCCATTTATGCCAGAGGCCACTGTTGAAAAAAAAAAGAGCAGTCAACCAGAAATCAGTGACTCTTAACCCCTGGGTGTGGTCAGGGAAAGAGACAAAGAGAGCTCTGCTAAAATCCCTGTCCTCTCTGGGTGACTATAGTCTTATCCAAAGTTGCACTCCCCCACCACCAGGAGCATCATAAGAGGCTTCACACTGTGTGGAGGAAATAGACTCCACTCAAATAATCCATCCAGGCACTAAACAAATAAATAAGCAAATAACGATAACAAGTCCTGGAAGTAGGGATGGTGAGGAGGGGGAGAAATACCCAGAATGACTACAATATATTATCTAAAATATCCATTTTCCAACAAAATATCACAAGACACACGAAGAAACAGGAATGCATGCCCCATAAGCTGGAAAAAGAGAAAGTAACTGAAAGAACTTGCGAGAGCAACCAGATGTTGGATTCAACAAAGACTTTAAAATAGCCATCATAAATATGTTCAAAGAACGAATGCAAACTGTGATTAAAGAGTAAAAGAAGGTACAAAGATAATATTGCATCAGATAGAAAATATCAACAAAGGGATAGAAATTATCAAAAAGAACCAAACGGGAACTCTGGAGTTGAAAAATACAAAAACTAAATCCTGGATGGGAGCTGGTGTGCCCATGCTGTCTTTGGTAACTGTGTGAAGAACTTTTCCAGCATTTTCTTAAATAAGCAACTTAAATACTTCTTCAGTCACTAGTTCCACTTACGTGTTTTGCTTATCTAAATAATCATTTAAAAAAATATTTTCAGGTGATGTATTAAATTGATTTGACAGGGAAAAAAAGCACTGGGCTTCTTGAATCTGACAGAACAACCCTGGTGAAAAGTGTTCTTAAACATAACAGAGGAGACCTTCAAGATGGAGGAAGAGTAAGACGCGGAGATCACCTTCCTCCCCACAGATATATCAGAAATACATCTACACGTGGAACAACTCCTAAAGAACACCTACTGAACGCTGGCAGAAGACCTCAGTCCTCCCAAAAGGCAAGAAACTCCCCACGTACCTGGGTAGGGCAAAAGAAAAAAGAAAAAACAGAGACAAAAGAATAGGGACGGGACCTGCAGTGGGAGGGAGCCGTGAAGGAGGAAAGGTTTCCACACACTAGGAAGCCCCTTTGTGGGCGGAGACTGTGGGTGGCTGAGGGGGGAAGCTTCGGAGCCATGGAGGAGAGCGCAGCCACGGGGGTGCGGAGGGCAAAGCGGAGAGATTCCCGCACAGAGGATCACTGCCGACTGGCACTCACCAGGCCAAGAGGTTTGTCTGCTCACCCACTGGGGCGAGCGGGGCCTGGGAGCTGAGGCTCGGGCTTCAGTTGGAGCGCAGGAAGAGGACTGGTGTTGGCTGTGTGAACACAGCCTGAAGGGGGCTAGTGAGCCACAGCTAGCCGGGAGGGAGTCCGGGGGAAAGTCTGGAAGCAAGGGACCATTGTTTTGGGGTGCACAAGGAAAGGGGATTCAGAGCACCGCCTAAATGAGTTCCAGAGACAGGCGCAAGCCGCAGCTCCAGCGCGGACCCCAGAGACGGGCATGAGACGCTAAGGCCGCTGCTGCCGCTGCCAAGAAGCCTGTGTGCGAGCACAGGTCACTATGCACACCCTCCTTCCGGGGAGCCTGTGCAGCCAGCCACTGCCAGGGTCCCGGGATCCAGGGACAACTTCCCTGGGAGAACGCACGGCACACCTCAGGCTGGTGCAACGTCATGAGGGCCTCTGCCACTGCAGGCTTGCCCCGCACTCCGTACCCCTCCCTCCCCCAGGCCTGAGCGAGCCAGAGCCCCCGAATCTGCAGCTCCTTTAACCCCGTCCTGTCTGAGTGAAGAACAGACACCCTCAGGCTACCTACACGCAGAGGCAGGGACAAATCCAAAGCTGAACCCCAGGAGCTGTGCAAACAAAGAAGAGAAGGTCCCCCAGCAGCCTCAGGAGCAGTGGATTAAATCTCCACAATCAACTTGATGTACCCTGCATCTGTGGAATACCTGAATAGACAACAAATCATCCCAAAATTGAGGCGGTGCACTTTGGGAGGAACTGTAGACTTGGGGTTTCCTGTATGTGACTGACTGGTTTCTGGTTTTATGTTTATCTTAGTTTAGTATTTAGAGTTTATTATCATTGGTAGATCTGTTTATTGATTTGGTTGCTCTCTTCCTTTTTTTATTTATTATACACATATATATATATTTTTTTCCTTTTTCTCTGTTGGTGAGTGTGTATGTGTAGGCTTCTTTGTGTGATTTTGTTTGTATAGCTTTGCTTTTACCATTTGTCCTAGGGTTCTGTCTGTCCATTGTTTTTTTTTTTTAGTATAGTTTTTAGCACTTGTAATCATTGGGGACTTTGGTTTTTTGGTTTGGTTGCTCTCTTCTTTCTTTTAAATTACTTTTTAATTTTTTTATTTTAATAACTTTATTTCTTTGTACTTTCTTTCTCCTCTCTCTTTCTTTCCTTCTTTCTTTCCTTCCTTCCTTCCTTCTTTCTTTCTTCCTTCCTTCCTTTCTTTCTTTCTTTCTTTCTTTCTTTCTTTCTTTCTTTCTTTCTTTCTTTCTTCCTTCCTTTCTTCCTTCTTTTCTTTCTTTCTTTCTTTCTTTCTTTCTTTCTTTCTTTCCTTCTTTCTTTCTTTCTTTCTTTCTTTTCTTTCTTTCTTTCTCCTTTTGCTTCTGAGCCATGTGGCTGACAGGGTCTTGGTGCTCTGGCCGGGTATCAGGCATGTGCCTCTGAGGTGGAAGAGCCGAGTTCAGAACATCAGTCCACCAGAGACCTTCTGGCTCCACATAATATCAAATGGCAAAAGCTCTCCCAGAGATCTGCATCTCAACTCTAAGACCAAGCTCCACCCAAGGACCAGCAAGCTACACTGCTGGACACCCTATGCCGAACAACTAGCAAGACAGGAGCACAACCCCATCCATCAGCAGAGAGGCTGCCTAAAATCATAATAAGGTCACAGGCACCCCAAAACACACCACTGGATGTGGTCCTGCCCACCAGAAAGACAACATCCAGCCTCATCCACCAGAACAGAGGCACCAGTCCCCTCCACCAGGAAGCCTACACAACCCACTGAACCAACTTTAGCCACTGGAGGCAGACACCAAAGACTACGGGAACTACGAACCTGCAGCCTGTGAAAAGGAGACCCCAAACACAGTAAGTGAAGCAAAATGAGAAGACAGAGAAACACACAGCAGAAGAAGGAGCAAGGTAAAAATCCACCAGACCTAACAAATGAAGAGGAAATAGGCAGTCTACCTGAAAAAGAATTCAGAATGATAGTAAAGATGATCCAAAATCTTGGAAATAGAATGGAGAAAATACAAGAAACGTTTAACAAGGACCTAGAAGAACTAAAGAGCAAACAAACATGATGAATAACACAAAAAATGAAATTAAAAATTCCTAGAAGGAATCAATAGCAGAATAACTGAGGCAGGTGAATGGATAAGTAACCTGGAAGATAAAATAGTGGAAATAACTACCTCAGAGCAGAATAAAGAAAAAAGAATGAAAAGAATTGAGGACAGTCTCAGAGACCTCTGGAGAACATTAAACCCACCAACATTTGAATTATAGGTGTCCCAGAAGAAGAGAAAAAGAAAGGGACTGAGAAAATATTTGAAGAGATTATAGTTGAAAACTTCCCCTAATATGGGAAAGGAAAGGGTTAACCAAGTCCAGGAAGTTCACAGTCCCATACAGGATGAATCTAAGGAGAAACACGCCAAGACACATATTAATCAAACTATCAAAAATTAAATACAAAGAAAAAATATTAAAAGCAGCAAGGGAAAAACAACAAATAACATAGAAGGGAATCCCCATAAGTTTAACATCTGATCTTTCAGCAGAAACTCTGCAAGCCAGAAGGGAGTGGAAGGACATATTTAAAGTGATGAAAGGGAACAAACTACAACTAAGATTACTGTACCCAGCAAGGATCTCATTCAGATTCAATGGAGAAATTAAAACAGACAAGCAAAAGCTAAGAGAATTCAACACCACCAAACCAGCTTTACAAATGCTAAAGGAACTTCTCTAGGCAGGAAACACAAGAGAAGGAAAAGACCGACAATAATAAACCCAAAACAATTACGAAAATGGTAATAGGAACATACATATCAATAATTACCTTAAAGGTAAATGGAATAAATGCTCCAACAAAAAAACATAGACTGGCTGAATGGACACAAGACCCGTATATATGCTGTCTACAAGAGACCCACTTCAAACCTAGGGAAACATGATCTGTGAAAGCGAGGGTATAGAAAAAGATATTCCATGCAAATGGAAATCAAAAGAAAGCTGGGGGCTTCCCTGGTGGCTCAGTGGTTGTGAGTCCACCTGCCGATGCAGGGGACACGGGTTCGTGCCCCGGTCCGGGAGGATCCCACATGCTGCGGAGCGGCTAGGCCCGTGAGCCATGGCCACTGAGCCTGCACGTCTATCCAGAGCCTGTGCTCTGCAACAGGAGAGGCGACAACAGAGAGAGGCCCGCGTACTGCAAAAAAAAAAAAAAAAAAGAAAAGAAAGCTGGAGTGGCAATTCTCATATCAGACAAAATAGACTTTAAAATAAAGATCATTACAAGAGACAAAGAAGGACACTACACAATGATCAAGGGATTAATCCAAGAAGAAGATATAACAATTGTAAATGTTTATACACCCAACATAGGAGCACCTCAATACATAAGGCAAATGCTAACAGCCATAAAAGGGGAAATCGACAGTAACACAATCATAGTAGGGGACTTTACTGGAGAAGGTGCTGGAGAGGGTGTGGAGAATAGGGAACCATCTTGCACTGTTGGTGGAAATGTAAATTGATACGGCCCCTATGGAGAACAGTATGGAGGTTCCTTAAAAAGCTAAAAGTAGAACTACCATATGTCCCATCAATCCCACTACTGGGCATATACCCTGAGAAAACCATAATTCAAAAAGAATCATGCACCACAATGTTCATTGCAGCTCTATTTGCAATAGCCAAGACATGGAAGCAACCTAAGTGTCCATCGACAGATGAGTGGATAAAGAAGATGTGGCACATATATACAATGGAATATTACTCAGCCATAAAAAGAAACGAAATTGAGTTATTTGTAGTGAGGTGGATGGACCTAGAGACTGTCATTCAGAGTGAAGTAAGTCAGAAAGAGAAAAACAAATACTGTACGCTAACACATATATATGGAACCTAAAAAAAAAAAAAAAGGTCATGAAGAACCTAGAGGCAGGACAGGAATAAAGACATAGACATAGAGAATGGACTGGAGGACATGGGGAGGGTGAAGGGTAAGCTGGGATGAAGTGAGAGAGTGGCATGGACTTATGTATACTAACAAATGTAAAATAGATAGCTAGTGGGAAGCAGCTGCATAGTACAGGGAGATCAGCTCGGTGCTTTGTGACCACCTAGAGGGGTGGGATAGGGAGGGTGGGAGGGAGACACAAGAGGGAGGAGATATGGGGATATATGTATATGTATAGCTGATTCACTTTGTTATAAAGCAGAAACTAACACACCATTTTAAAGCAATTATACTCCAATAAAGATGTTAAAAAAATAATAAATAAATAAATGTAACAGAAACGGAGGAAAGAAACTAATATTTGGTGAACGCGTACATTGTCTCAGGAGCCTCCTCTGTGCTTTCTCATTTAATCTTCATTAAATGGAAAATTCCTCCAGGAATCTGCTATTTAGAGGTTAGGAAAATGAAACTTAAAATCAATGTGGATGAGTGGCCACATCTTTGACTCAAAACTTGTTTTCCTCTAAAGCATTTCCTTATACTCATGAATATTTACACCACTTCTTGAGGCAGGAGGTAGATGGGCTCCAGGTTAGGCATTTACAACTGGCCTCCTTTTTATATTTCATAGGACAGGAAAAAGTGGGCTTCAGGGCAGACACTTACAGCTAGTCTCCTGTTTGCATTTCTTGAGACAAGAGATAGATGGGCTCCAGGTTAGACATTTAAAATCAGCCTCCTGTTTACTCTCTGAAATGGAAGCAACAACAGGGACAGGGTAAATAGCCAGGCTTTGTCTCTTGTGGATGCCTTAAGATAACAGTCCTGGCAAGAACATAGGGACAAAACCTTGTTTGAGTAAAAAGTCAAGGGATCTCTGCTTTCCCACTCCTTGGGGCAAAGGAGGCACTACACATGAGCAGAAAGGCTCCTTGGGGGTCAACAGTCAGGGGACAAAACCAGGCCATAATGAGTCTTGCTTCCCCCAGACTCCTTTGCGTCGAGATCCATCTTGGCTGAGAGGTGTGTGCGCACCTAGGGGAAGGTCCTGAGACAAATTAGCCAGGGGAAACAAAGCAACGATTGGCCAGAAGGAAGACAAAGACCTGGAAAACTGCACCGTTATAAAGGATTTAAACTTCCCAAAGGTGCAACCCACTTTCTGAGTTTGCCCATGCGTCTTTCTGGGTATACTCTGCTTTTCTAATAAACTTTTTACTTTTCTCTTTACCTTCTGCCTCCTCACCTGAATTCTTTCCCGACAAGGCAGGCAAGAACTGGGAGTTTAGGCCTTAGCCGCTGGCCTCTGTGGTCTAACAGTTAGGGCTCCGCGTCCAGTAACTAAGATCTTGCTTCCAGCTACTGCTCCCTGCCGCTTTGCTGCAAACTGCCGCTTACTGCTGCGTGCATCCGAAATCATTCTTATGCATCTGAAAAATTTCTGACTCATCCTCTAGACCCCGCTGAGAGGTTACCTGTCCTGTGACATTCTGAATTCTCTGAGGCTGTCGCCATCTTGGCACCTAGAAAAGGTCCCACCATTACTTGTTCACATCTAGATCTTGATGCCAAAATCTCAGCTTCTCTGGACACCAGTGCTGAACTGAATCTCGGAGACAAGAGTTTTGGGAGTTTTGAGTGAAGTAGAAAAGGATAGCTTTATTACTTTGCCAGACAAAGGGGGCACAGCGTGCTCCTGCCTCGAAAAACTGTGTCCCAACTTGGAGAGGATAGTGAGTAGTTTTATAGTAATGGTTCAAGGAGGGTGTGACCAGCTTGTGGACATTCTTCTGATGGGTGGTGGTGAGGTAAATAGGAGTCAGTATCATGAACCTTCAGGCTCCAGCTGGTCTGGGGTCTACATACTTGTGGACAGCATACCATCGTTAACCTGGAGGGGGTTTCAGTATATGCAAAGCAGCTCGGAGATATTGTTGTGTGTATCCATTGGTGGGGAACCAGGACCTTGCCCCAAGGCTGCACTATTGTTTCTCTTGACTGTTTCTCCCTGGTCTCGATTACCCTCCCTTCCCTAATTAACAACTGCTTGATTCGGCCCATTGGAACTTAGGGAAGGTCATGGAGGCTTGATAAAGGCTGTTTCCTATAATCAAAGAAATGGGGGACACAGAAAGGCTTTGTGCCCAGGAGCCCCACAGGGCCCTGCTTGGTATCAGTCTCTTACTGAGATTGTGAGTTCCTGAAAAGGAGGGATGATATCTTATTTGTCTTTTTATTCCCAGAACCTGAGAAGTTTGGTTCACAGTAAGAATTCAATATTTTTTGAGTGAATAATCAATATATGTATTCCTCCTTTGGGAAATTCCTTTGAGTTAGTAGGCTCTGATTTGAGAATGAAAATTGACTGGTAAACATGTAAATGGGCATTTTCTTAATTATATGATGGTGATGCTATTTGCCCAGCTGACACTGGCTATCCTGGAGAAGTAGCTGTTTTACTTAAGAGCTTGCAGACACAGTAACATCAGTTTTTTGACAGAAGGCAGGACTGTGTGTGCTGCCTTATGGGAGACTTGGGGTACTAGGCCACAGACTTGGTGGAAACCACCAAAACCAACTTTGACTAATTTAAATTAAAAAATGAATGTTTTGGAAATATATTTGTTAGCTTTTGGAATAAAAAAAAAAGTTCTGGAGAGCCAGTTTTGGAAATTGAACAGTCATCAAGGGGAGCAGTGTGTCTGGGAAGAGAACACAGCCAAGGCTGCAATCATGGGCTCCTCATAGGGTACCATCATTGACCACTGGACACTTGTCATTGGTCTTCTGGCTCTCAGTCCCCAAGCTGCCATAGCAAGTGGTCTGGATCTTTCAAAATCCTGGATGGGAGCATTTCATTGTCCCAAATTAGGTAATATGATCATCCCTAGGTGCCAGGGAGTGAGAAAAGAGAAAGCTTACCCCCTTTCTCTTCCATGGTTGGAATTCAGCTCTGCATTCTACTTATTTTGGGATATTCCCTAAGTGGGAAGGATATTTGCTTGTGATGGGGCTCAGGGCAAGACAGCTCAAAATATGCCACTTTGGCATATTGACTATTTTAAACTAAAGTTACTTAAGAAACAGCCAGTGCAAGAAGGACACATTGACCCTACTTTGTTCCCCTGGATCCAGAAAACCATGTGAAAGGTACTCTGCCTGTACCAGGAGACAAAGAGACATCCTTATCAGCAGGGATAGGGAATTCAGGGCAGAGAAGGCTTTATCAACAAAACTTGTTTCCTTCCTACTTGAAGGTTAAACCCCTTT
Source organism: Leucopleurus acutus (assembly GCF_964270905.1). Classification (NCBI taxonomy): domain Eukaryota; kingdom Metazoa; phylum Chordata; class Mammalia; order Artiodactyla; family Delphinidae; genus Leucopleurus; species Leucopleurus acutus. The sequence goes on from NW_028138490.1 coordinate 20,184, forward strand.
GTCTTGTCAATTCTTCACATATTTATTGTTTCTTTGTCTAAAGAGCATAAAAGCTATATGCTTTGGTCTTCTTTGGGTCCTATATCTTTGAGGCCCCCTGTATGTACAAAATTAAATTAAAATTGTTTTTCTCTTGTTAATCTCTCTTTTATTATAGGGAATGTCTCAGCCAAGAACTTAGAAGGGTAGAGAAAAAATTATTTTTTTACCTCCACTTGCTAATAACCACATAAAAATAATAGTTATAATGGTAGATTGATTGCATCAAATGCTTAAGCCCCTCCATTCTGGTGCTGAATACTAGGGAGACTCTTTCTGTACTGTCTCTTATGCCTTCTTTCTATTCCTATGGTATGATCTGTCCCTTCATTATTTCTGTTCTAGGAAGTGGCAATGACCTATTATTGGTTACTTGATCCTCTCTCTACCAAATCATGATCCTACCGCTCTAATTTACCTTCTCATAGTTGCCAGAGTAAACTTCTTGAGTATAAGCAATGGCCATATAATTTCTTCCACCAAAAAAAAGTCAGTATTATCCTTTGTTATGGAATAAAGTCAAACTTTCTTAGGGTGGAATTGGAATATCTTTGTGACATGTGCCAATTTATCTTGCCAATGTTTTCACATCCTCTAGTCCACACAGACACCTTAGATGCCAGTCATAAAGGACACTCAAGATTAGTGGAGCACACTCATAGCTTCAGACATTCCTTCCAAATATTTACTCTGTGCCTAGGTACTGGTGAGGTAACCATGAATAGGAACTGGTTCTTTGTGCCTCGATGTGATATTCGAACTATTTAAACCTGGAATGGATGTCAAACAAATAGAATAACCAAGCAATTAGGGTTGAATCTGTTGTAAACAAGCTACTGGTTTGCATCAAAATACCTGCCCTGTTCTAATTGCACCCCAGCAATCTCCACTCATTTTTTAAGGCCTAGACCCAACATCACCCAATCTTTAAAAGAATTTATGATCATCTTCCTTTGGAGTAAGGCTATCTCCTTTCCCTCTTCTTAGAGCTTCTGTCAATACACAGCTCTGACACATAGTACATCCTGTCTATAATTTATCATACAAGCCAAGCCTTTTTCTCTCACTAGATTTGAAGCTCCTTGAGAACAGGAATCCCATCTTGTCTACCTTGTGTTCCTCAATATGTAGCCCAAGACCTTTCACATGGTAAATACCTGTGAAATTGGTTGTAAGTAGAAGACAGAGAATTGAAATATTTCAACACAAACCTGTCACTAGTATGTGAGCATGTACCATATTGACAATATGTAATTATTTTGGTCTATGTTACAGAGTTACTGCAAAATGTCACAAATTGTAGAAAACCACAATTTGTTAACATTTAATTTAGCAGTTAATTTAATGTAAGATACTATTCAAGACCTTTAAAAATTCAATGGAAATGTCAACATACATAGACCAAAACCTATTAATGGTAGAAAGATAATTTTTTCTTTTGCTTTGTGAAAAGCAGAATTAAAATATTAAGTTTACTACATGGTAGTTGTAGCATAAGCCCTGATAGTTTTAAAAAATTTTTTTCATAATGCAAGTGCCTGACTTCAGCTTTGATTGCTGAGGCATCCATTTCAGAGAGGCACTCAGTTCAAAGATGGCAATCTTGAATACACACATTGCTAGCAACAAGACTAGATGAAGAGCCAGGCCATTTCCCCCCACGGAGTCTCCCTTGCTTCAGAGATCTTGGATGATTTTGATAACTCACCATTTGGGCCACTGATTTTTTTATTTGTTTTTGTTTTTCTCTTCTCATGTTGTAAATTCCTCCTTTTATGTTTTAAATTTTCCAAAAGTTGTGAGCCCACAAAACCCTAGGCCCCCACCCTCAATTCCAATAAAAGCAGAACCCCAGGTCAGCTCTTTTTCTCTCTACCTGCAACCTCATTGTGTGGCCCCAGGTGTGCTGTGTAATTTCCAGGTCTTGTAAGTAATAAACCTTTATTTTTTCAAAGTTTCCTGATGATTATTATTGAAGGGTGTCTTGCAATCATAACAAGAACCCCAAGGGCTGGTCCAACTATGACACTGGTTGTTGATAGGCTGAGAGCAGAGCAAAACAGTAATTATGGCCAATAATAGCAATTTATTATGCATATATTTACCAATTCTCATCTAAGTGCTTTACCTATTAATTATCATTAATTAAACTCATTAATTCTCCTCACACTGCTATGAGATTGAAGGTATTACTATAATCTTTTTATGGATGAGGAAATAAAAACTCAGAGAAGTTTTAAGTGATTTGCCCAAGGCCAGTTTAGCTAGTAACTGGCTGAGCTAGAATTACATGTACATGCCGGATCTGCCCAGTTCTCTCATATAGACACTTCCTCCCAGTGTGTGTATAAGGGAAAAACTCTAATTTGATTGAATTGAAAGGCAACACAGTTAATACTGACTTAGATGGGATTTTTCTTCCTTTTTTCTTCTTTTTTTTTTTTTGCATTTAGGGCAAGTCATAACAAAACTTCTAATATTTTGAGTGGTGTTTGTAGTTGTCCCAGTTTGAACAGGGCAGGATTTGATATTGGTATAAATGAGCAGTAAAAAGTTAAAAGGAGAGCAAGTCTTAGGCATCTTTGGGAGAGTAGAGTTGGAGGTGGATTGATGCTCATGCAATTAGCTGCCATCCTGCTATCCTTCAAAACACAATGTGACTTATGGCTTGAAAGTAGCCTTTGGAGTTACAGTCAGAATTTGGGGTCAAAAACACAGACTCACAGATATAGAGAACAAACTACTGGTTACCAGTAAGGAGAGGGAAAGAGGGAGGGAAGAGAGGAGGGGCAATAAAGGGGTAGGGGATCAAGTGGTGCCAACTATTATGTATTTTATATTTTTATATATTATATTTTATACATAATAGTTGGTACCGCTTGATCCTCTACTCCCATATTGCCCCTCCCCCTTCCCTCTCCCCACTGGTAACCACTAGTTTAAATTTTTACTATACTACTTACTATTTGGATACCCTTGGACAGTTTACTTGGCTCTTAATATGTTTTTACTTTTATTTCTATAAAGGGAATAATGTTCAGTGTGATTGTGAGGGTTTTAAATGGCAAATGTAAAGTGCTCAGATCATGATTCATAAGATGTACTTTTGGTGGAGACGATATGCAAAGCTAATTGGCTTTTTACCAGGAGCATAATATGTTATCATTTTCCTTGATTATATTGATTTTTTCCTCCTTAACATGAACTCACAAGCAGGCCTCGCTGCTCGATAGTAACAGCGTTAGAAGATGAACTTTTTCATATCCTGTCCCCCCTCCCCCCTCCACCCCCAGGATCCAAACTTTCCTCTTGGAATGGCATGTGATGCCCACAGAAGAGCCTAAGCTTGGCTCAGTGCTCATGCCTCACCCCTTCTACAATGTGTGCTGTCTAAATGGCCATCATACCACAAACTTTACATTAGGCCTGCTCCTGACTTTTTTGCATAACTTGAAAAAAATCAAAATATTAAAAAGAAACACTCATTTACTGAAATAAAATTTCCTGAATGAAATTTTCTATGGGGACAACTTGGACAAGAAGCCAATTTAAACAATCAAGTGTGGGATGTGAGTAGTTAAAATGTCAGATGTGACAGAGGTGTCAGCTAGAAAGCTATGGAATTCAGTGTTATGTTTTTGAAGAACTGGATGTTAGCTACTTTTCAAAAAAAATATTGAAGTATAGTTGATTTACACTATTGTGTTAGTTTCAGGTGTACAGCAAAGTGATTCATATATATATATATATATATATATATATATATTTATATATATACACACACATTCTTTTTCAGATTCTTTTCCATTATAGGTTATTATAAGATTTGAATATAGAGTCCCCTGTGCTACATAGTAGGTCCTTGTTGGTTATCTGTTTTATATATAGTAGTGTGTATGTGTTAATCCCAAACTCCTGATTTATCCCTCCACCCTTTTCCTCTTTGGTAACCATGTTTGTTTTCTATGTCTGTAAGTCTATTTCTGTTATGTAAATAAGTTCATTTGTATCATTTTTTTAGATTCTACATATAAGTGATAACATTTGATATTTGTCTTTCTCTGTCTGACTTACTTCATTTAGTATGATAATCTCTAGGCCCATCCATGTTGCTCCAAATGGCACGATTTCATTATTTATGGCTGAGTAATATTCCACTGTGTGGACGTTAGCTTTTTGGAGGTCTAGAAACGATTTCAGAGGTTACACCAAGAGGTGATTAGTCTCTGACTCAAAACCAATAATCATTTGAAAGTGGCAGATGATTTAGTTTGGCAATACCATAATAATAATGACCTGGAGCTTAGGCTATGTGATTAGAGTCGTATTTTCCTTAACATCAAGCTGAATGATTTCTCTACATGTCTCAAGGGTTCTTACATTTGGAGAGCAAATTTCTAACACTCCATGTACTCAATAAATAAATCTTATCTTTGGACCCTTAGAACCATAGTCAATGTTTTCTGCTTGAAAGGTTCAGGGAAGGAACTTAAAGTGTGTCATACTTCACTTCACTGACGGAAGTGAGAAAACTGATAGACCTGGTCAGAGAAGAACTCCAGAGAGGATGGAATGGAGGGCGTATTGAAGGGGGGTGAAACCTCCAAGTCACAGCCCTCGAGTACCCTCACCTCCAGTTCCACCAGCACCCATTCTATGGTGTCCCAGCCACAGGACTAATGTTGCTACCGAATGAGTTGGGTCACGCTGCTCATGGTTTCCTGCAAAGAGCTGCTTACAGTTTCTTCTAGCTAATTTCCCCAGACCTCAGCCTAGTTTATTTTTATCCTGCATCCCCCTCCTTCAGTCCCAGCCTGAAGGCCTTGGCAGGGTCCTGGCTCTTTGATTAGCATCTGGCTATGGAAGGCCTGATTCCTAGAACCAAAGGCTCTTGCTACTCCACAGACTATGCACAATGTTCTTTGCTGAATGTCTTACAATGCAATGTCCCATCTGCCTGCTTGAAGTTCTCCAGGTGGAACACACTTGAACTTGATGATGCCTGTAATTCGAATTCCCACTTCTCCTAACCCTCTCTTGTCATTGTGCTGCCAAAATGCCAAGGTTCCTCAACATGTGCTATGACCATGACTTTTAATTTCATAATTAAAGTAATGAAAATGTAAACAAATGGGTGTAAATTGTAATATAAATCTGATATTTATATAATTAACAATAATTTATATTAATTAATAATTCATAAATTAATAATAATTTATATATAATATAATATAAATCTGTGATGCACAGACATATACGATTACACCTTACGTGGAATTTTATTCCTTAGCCCCAGGGTAAGCGTGATCACACTCTTCTTGTCCCTCCTTGTGACGATAAACCTCATTGTCTCAATGTCTCTTCTAATGTTGGTTTTTCCAATGTTAAAATCCACCACTTTTGATTTTAACATGGCCACATGTATTTCTCTCCTCTACTTCCTGAAGCTTCACTAAGATAAAGTACAGGTATTTTTCAAAAGCCCTAAACCCACAAGGATGGGGAGACCAAGAGAGGGGACATTCTCAGGTGAGTAATCTCAACTGCTGTGTGGAAGCCACAGGGTCAGTGGAGGAGTGGCCGCTGACTCAGCTCTTCAGGAGAACAGAGCAAAAGAAGAAAGCTGATTCACTCTGGAACCCTAGAAAGTTTAGGATTTGGAGGCAGCAGTTATGTCAGAAGGAAAGGTGAAAAAGCTGGGCTTAAAAAACAGAGCAACTTATTTAGACTTGCATATGGGGCATTTCATAAGCCCCACTCACACCCTACTTCTTTAATAAGAAGAATAAAAATAAAATAAAAATAAATACAAGACAATAAAAATAAAAGACATTCGAAGGAACGCTCTAATATGAATGAAAGAGGAGAAAAAAACAGTTGGTCAGATGGAAAAAGGAAACTGGAGGAGGGAGAGAGAGAAACAGTGAGGGAATAGAAAAAAAAAAAAACCTTTAAAAAATGATAATATCCTCAGACAAAGAAAGAAATGTGCAGGTGTGAAGAGAAAAAGCCGACAGAAGAGGGAGAACCCTGTTCTGCATACTCACCTGTACATTTTAGGGGGAGGAGAGTCCACAGAATTTTCTTGTTGCTTCATTTAAGACTGATATTTAAATACAATCAACTCTTTATGAACTAAGAATGCAGAAACCATTCTACAAATTCAGTGGTCATTCATTGTGTCTAAATAAACTGTTCTGCTTCCTTTGAGCACATATCCTTCAACACGTGGAGAACCAGACTTGGTCAATGATAACACATGTTTTTTTGATAAGCTGATTAAATAGCTATGCTTTCTTTAATAAATTGGAAGTCTAACTCAGCTTTTAATTAATTAACTTGCTACTTTTTCTTGGCGATTGCTAACAAATGGTTTACCTCCACAATAGTATAGATTGTGTGAGCCAGCTTTGCTTCACTGCCAAGCCACCCACCCACCTCCTTGACTACCTTTAGAATTATCCCCAAGGCTAGGACCAGCCAGGTAAGTGAGGCCCCAAAGGCGTACAGTTTAAGATGTTCCCTGTTAGGGTCTTAGACTTTTATTTTTATGACTGAAATTCCTGAACCACTATATCTTTGTAAGTTTTCAAAGAAAAAAGATCTAAAAATACATGTGGTTTCTGAGAGCTCTCTGTTTCTCTAACGATTTTCAAACCTCCAAAGAGTTCTCAAGCAAATAGCTTACCTGACAGACCCTGCTTTTCAACCCATAGTACATACTGTTTCCTGTGTCTGAGGTTTGCTGGTGGCTTAACTTACTCAAAATGATTACAACCTTGTACGTATGAAATGGATGAAAAGGTTGAAGGCCACACATTGGTTTTCACTATTTTTTTCAGAAAACTGTAACTGTTCTAGAGCCCTTCTTTTACTTAACTCAATACGTATGGTTAGTCTATCAGGAATGATTAATAAATGGTGAGGAGAGACGCATGTGCTGATAAATTTCAGTAAATATGTACAGTGAGTGTTATTAAAGATAATCTTAGGGATATTTCCCCTCTCTGTGTACTCTATAATTTTTATAATTAAAAATTATAATTTTTATTATAATTTGACCTCAATTGCTAAGGATGGGATTTAGCATAATCCTTGGTTCATGATGTACTATACCATCCATGCACAGCCATCTTTCATTCATTCATCTATTCATTATTCACTCACTCTCAGATGATGTGATGAACAGTCTTGGATCCTTCACTAAACTCAACAACTAGAAATGAACAAGCACTTGCATCTACCAATGTGTTTCTTTCTTCTCTCATCTTCCCTTCTCCCTTAAAAGGACCCCTGTCCTCAACTCTGTGTTGATAATTTACATAAATTTTAAATGTTTATATAGAGTTCTAAAAAATGGATATATGCTTAAACAACATATTGTTTAGTTTAATTGTTCTTAAACATTTTTCAGAAGGCTCTCATGTTCTATGTGGTCTTCTGAGACTTTTTCACTCAATATTGGGTCCCTAAGATTCATCCATGAGATTGCTGTATGATATTCTTTTGGATAAATTTCTCTATTGATGCCTTCTTTGTCTTTGGGCATTGGGAGTTCCCCCCCCCCCCATACTTTTGTATTACCAGCAATGTTGCTGTGAGCCTTTGGATACAAGATGTGTCAGTTCAAATTGTTCTCTACTATAAAGTTACTGTTTTCCCCTCTTTAATTAATAACCATCTTGGAAGAGATTCTTTGAGACCATGCAAAAGTCCTATTTCTCCTCAAATGTTTACCCATTAATTTTAGCATCCTCCTGTAGATGGTGCCTGTAACAATTATTACTG
>NW_028138489.1:0-27986 GCF_964270905.1 Leucopleurus acutus
GCTTCTCTTGTCGCAGAGCACAGGCTCTAGAGCGTGGGCTCAGTAGTTGTGGCGCACGGGCTTAGTTGCTCTGTGGCATGTGGGATCATGCCAGACCAGGGCTCTATCCCGCGTCCCCTGCCTCGGCGAGTGGACTCTCAACCACTGCCCCACCAGGGAAGCCCTGCCCTGTTTTTAATTCTTTTTCGAAGACCTACCCCCAGATGTTTCTTGAGGGCAGGTGTTTTTTTCTTTCCAACCCCGTAGGCCTTGAGAATATTCAGAGCCCATCAGCACAGGTTTTAAAGTTGTTGTTATGGAAAACGGCCACGAGGCGGCAGCATTTCTCCACGCCCCACTCTTCTTTTTCTTTTCTATTTTTCTTATAATTTAATTTATATTTTACATTGTAGTAATGTTGATGTCCAGTGTTGCATTTATCTTAGATGTACAGGAACTTGATTCGGTTATATGCAGTCTTATATGTATTATACTTTGGGTCCTTTTCCCATGTAAGTTCTAAGACTGTGTTCAGTAGAGTTCCCTGTGCTCTTCAGTAGGTTCTTGTTGGTTATGTCTTTGATATATTCTAGTGTGTATCTCTTAATGTCAGCCTCCTAGTTTATCACTTTTCTGTCACTTTCCTTGTTGATAATCATAAGTTTGTTTTCTAAGTCTGTGAGTCTGTTTCTGTTTTGTAAATTAGTTCATGCGTCTGAACTTACAGATTCCACCTGTAAGTGATATCTAATGGTATTTGTCTTTCTCTCTCTGAGTCACTTCACTGAGTATGATCTGTGTCCATCATTGCTGCAGCAGATGGCATCAGTTCGTTCCTTTTTATGGGTGCGTAGTATTCCGTTGTATATGTGTGCTACCTATTCTTCATTTTCCTGTGGATGAACATTACGTTTGATTCTATGTCTTGGCTATTGTCAGCAGCGCTGCCCTGAAAAACAGGGGTGCCCGTGTCATTTCAAATTAGGATTGTCTTTGGAGCTAAGCCCGGGAGTGGGATTGCTGGGTCACATGGTAACACTATGTTTACTTTTTTAAGGAACCTCCATACTCTTGTCCATAGTGGCTGCACCCGTTTACATCCCCACCAACAGCAGAGGATGATTCCGTTTTCCGCAAGGCCTCTCCAGCATTTATTCTTTGGAGATCTTTTTTTTTGAGCTTGGCCATTCTGACGGTTGTGAGGTGATACCCCATTGTAGTTTTGATTTGCATTTCTTTAATAATGAAAGATGTTGAGTACCTTTCCATGTGCTTTTTTTTTTGATATACAGACTGAGTAAAATTCACCTCTCGAAATTACCTTCTTGAAAATCGGCCCAGTTTTGAATTATTTTCTGATGATTTGCCCCAGGGCATTTCTTGAGGTCAGGTGTCATTTACAGCCCCACAGGCCTTGTGAAGATTAAGTGCCATCAGCACCAATTTTAAAGTTGTTGTTACGGGAAATGGCCACAAGGCGGCAGCATGTCTTCAAGCCCAACTCTGGTTACTTGGCAACCAGAGCCTGAGGGAAAGTCCTGTTCCTGGGTTGTCAGAGTGGAATGTGCCCTAAGAAACACCCAAGGCTTGTGTCTCAGGACTTCTTCCCCCTTCCCCTTTACCGCCCACCCGCCATGCCCTGACAGATCCCAACTCCTGCAACACCGCTCTGCTGAGGTGCTGTCATCCTTAGGTGGGGCGACCGTGAGGAGGGAGGCTGGAGGTGGGAACCCCACCACCAGGAGACGGAGCGCCCAAGGGAAGTTTCAAAGCTCTTCCAGCCCAGAGGCTCCACCATCCTTTGGGTGCACTAGGCTTGGTTTCTGTGTAGGAGGGCCAGCAGGGAGCTGGAGACGGTGGGCCCGTGCAGAGGGGAAGGGGCACTCCAGGTCCAAGGCGGGGGTGCTTATTGGCTGGCACATCCTCCTCAGTTTCCTCCTTCCCACGGCAGTCCAGCTTTGGGACCCCAACCTGCTCCGGCTCCAGGGATGTGACAGCAGCCTGGGTCACAGAGGCCTGAGGAGATGGATGGGGAATTTCTTTTCTTTTCTTTTTTTAATTTTTAATTTTCATTGGAGTGTAGGTGGTCTCCCATGTTGCTGGGTTGTTTGGGGGTTTTGTTTTCCTAGCTGGACAACAACGTGATTCACTTATACGTAGATGTGTACATACTGTTTTTCCAGTTCTCTTCCCAAGTAGGTTATTGGAGCGTTGAGTAGGATTCCTTGTGCTACACCCTGGGTCCTCATAGATTATTTTATAAATAGTAGGGTGCATGTGTTAATCTCAACCTGCTAATTTCTCCCTGCCCCCCCCCCCCACGCTTCCCTTTTCCTAACCCTAAGTTTCCTTTCTAAGCCTGTGAGGCTGTTTCTGTTTTGTAAAGGAGTTCATTTGTATCCATTTTCAGATTCCACCTGTAAGTGATATCATATATTTGTGTTTCCCTGTCTCACTTACTTCACTTTGTATGATCATCTCTACCTCCTTCCCCATGGCTGGAAATGCCATGATTTCATGTTTATTCATGGCTGAGTAATACTCCATTGTGTTCCCAGACCCTATCTTCTTTATGCATGCAGCTGTCCTCCTATGCTTAGTTTGCTTCCATGTCTTGGCTATCGTGCAGAGTGCTGCCATGATCGTTGGCGTTCACGTGTCTTTTAAAATTTTGGTTCCCTCGAGATCTTCCCCCGAGGGTGAGACTGCTGGGTCACATGGTAGTTCTATGTTTCATTTCTTAAGGAACCTCCATACCGTTCTCCATAGTGGATGTATCGATTTGCATTTCCCACTGACAGTGTAGGAGGGTTCCCTTTGCTCCACAGCCTCTCCAGCATTTCTTGTTGTAGATTTTTTGATGATGACCTGTGAGAGGTGATACCTCATTGTCGTTTTGATTTGCATGTCTCTCATAATTAGTGATGCTGAGCATCTTTTCATGTGCTTAATGGCCATCAGTATGTCTTCTTTGGAGAGACGTCCGTTTAGATCTTGTGCTTATTTTTGATTGGTGTTTCAGTTCTTTTGATATTGATCTGCAGGAGCTGTTTGTATGTTTTGGAGATTAATTCCTTGTGGGCGTGTTCGTTTGCAAATATTTGTTCCCGTTCTGAGGGTTGTCTTTTTGTTTTGTTTCGGGTTTCCTTTGCTGTGCAAACGCTGTAAGTTGCATTAGGTCCCATTTGTTTATTTTTGTTTCCTTGTTCATTACTCTAAGACATGGATCGGAAAAGAACTCGCTGAGATTCATGTGAGAGCGTGTTCTCCCTATATTTTCCTCATGTGTTTTAGAGTATCCGTCCTGAGGTGTAGATCTTTCATCTGGTTGGAGTTTATTTTTGTGTATGGTGTTAGAGAGTATTCTACTTTCATCCTCGTTTTAATTTTTTAATATATTTATTCTATTTAGTTTTATGTTTTGCTGCATTGTGTCTTCATGGCTGCATGCGGGCTTTCTGTAGTTGTGGCGAGTGGGGGCTACTCTTCGTTGTGCTGCTTGGGTTTCTCATTGCGATGGCTTCTCTTGTCGCAGAGCACAGGCTCTAGAGCGTGGGCTCAGTAGTTGTGGCGCACGGGCTTAGTTGCTCTGGGGCATGTGGGATCATGCCAGACCAGGGCTCTATCCCGCGTCCCCTGCCTCGGCGAGTGGACTCTCAACCACTGCCCCACCAGGGAAGCCCTGCCCTGTTTTTAATTCTTTTTCGAAGACCTACCCCCAGATGTTTCTTGAGGGCAGGTGTTTTTTTCTTTCCAACCCCGTAGGCCTTGAGAATATTCAGAGCCCATCAGCACAGGTTTTAAAGTTGTTGTTATGGAAAACGGCCACGAGGCGGCAGCATTTCTCCACGCCCCACTCTTCTTTTTCTTTTCTATTTTTCTTATAATTTAATTTATATTTTACATTGTAGTAATGTTGATGTCCAGTGTTGCATTTATCTTAGATGTACAGGAACTTGATTCGGTTATATGCAGTCTTATATGTATTATACTTTGGGTCCTTTTCCCATGTAAGTTCTAAGACTGTGTTCAGTAGAGTTCCCTGTGCTCTTCAGTAGGTTCTTGTTGGTTATGTCTTTGATATATTCTAGTGTGTATCTCTTAATGTCAGCCTCCTAGTTTATCACTTTTCTGTCACTTTCCTTGTTGATAATCATAAGTTTGTTTTCTAAGTCTGTGAGTCTGTTTCTGTTTTGTAAATTAGTTCATGCGTCTGAACTTACAGATTCCACCTGTAAGTGATATCTAATGGTATTTGTCTTTCTCTCTCTGAGTCACTTCACTGAGTATGATCTGTGTCCATCATTGCTGCAGCAGATGGCATCAGTTCGTTCCTTTTTATGGGTGCGTAGTATTCCGTTGTATATGTGTGCTACCTATTCTTCATTTTCCTGTGGATGAACATTACGTTTGATTCTATGTCTTGGCTATTGTCAGCAGCGCTGCCCTGAAAAACAGGGGTGCCCGTGTCATTTCAAATTAGGATTGTCTTTGGAGCTAAGCCCGGGAGTGGGATTGCTGGGTCACATGGTAACACTATGTTTACTTTTTTAAGGAACCTCCATACTCTTGTCCATAGTGGCTGCACCCGTTTACATCCCCACCAACAGCAGAGGATGATTCCGTTTTCCGCAAGGCCTCTCCAGCATTTATTCTTTGGAGATCTTTTTTTTTGAGCTTGGCCATTCTGACGGTTGTGAGGTGATACCCCATTGTAGTTTTGATTTGCATTTCTTTAATAATGAAAGATGTTGAGTACCTTTCCATGTGCTTTTTTTTTTGATATACAGACTGAGTAAAATTCACCTCTCGAAATTACCTTCTTGAAAATCGGCCCAGTTTTGAATTATTTTCTGATGATTTGCCCCAGGGCATTTCTTGAGGTCAGGTGTCATTTACAGCCCCACAGGCCTTGTGAAGATTAAGTGCCATCAGCACCAATTTTAAAGTTGTTGTTACGGGAAATGGCCACAAGGCGGCAGCATGTCTTCAAGCCCAACTCTGGTTACTTGGCAACCAGAGCCTGAGGGAAAGTCCTGTTCCTGGGTTGTCAGAGTGGAATGTGCCCTAAGAAACACCCAAGGCTTGTGTCTCAGGACTTCTTCCCCCTTCCCCTTTACCGCCCACCCGCCATGCCCTGACAGATCCCAACTCCTGCAACACCGCTCTGCTGAGGTGCTGTCATCCTTAGGTGGGGCGACCGTGAGGAGGGAGGCTGGAGGTGGGAACCCCACCACCAGGAGACGGAGCGCCCAAGGGAAGTTTCAAAGCTCTTCCAGCCCAGAGGCTCCACCATCCTTTGGGTGCACTAGGCTTGGTTTCTGTGTAGGAGGGCCAGCAGGGAGCTGGAGACGGTGGGCCCGTGCAGAGGGGAAGGGGCACTCCAGGTCCAAGGCGGGGGTGCTTATTGGCTGGCACATCCTCCTCAGTTTCCTCCTTCCCACGGCAGTCCAGCTTTGGGACCCCAACCTGCTCCGGCTCCAGGGATGTGACAGCAGCCTGGGTCACAGAGGCCTGAGGAGATGGATGGGGAATTTCTTTTCTTTTCTTTTTTTAATTTTTAATTTTCATTGGAGTGTAGGTGGTCTCCCATGTTGCTGGGTTGTTTGGGGGTTTTGTTTTCCTAGCTGGACAACAACGTGATTCACTTATACGTAGATGTGTACATACTGTTTTTCCAGTTCTCTTCCCAAGTAGGTTATTGGAGCGTTGAGTAGGATTCCTTGTGCTACACCCTGGGTCCTCATAGATTATTTTATAAATAGTAGGGTGCATGTGTTAATCTCAACCTGCTAATTTCTCCCTGCCCCCCCCCCCCACGCTTCCCTTTTCCTAACCCTAAGTTTCCTTTCTAAGCCTGTGAGGCTGTTTCTGTTTTGTAAAGGAGTTCATTTGTATCCATTTTCAGATTCCACCTGTAAGTGATATCATATATTTGTGTTTCCCTGTCTCACTTACTTCACTTTGTATGATCATCTCTACCTCCTTCCCCATGGCTGGAAATGCCATGATTTCATGTTTATTCATGGCTGAGTAATACTCCATTGTGTTCCCAGACCCTATCTTCTTTATGCATGCAGCTGTCCTCCTATGCTTAGTTTGCTTCCATGTCTTGGCTATCGTGCAGAGTGCTGCCATGATCGTTGGCGTTCACGTGTCTTTTAAAATTTTGGTTCCCTCGAGATCTTCCCCCGAGGGTGAGACTGCTGGGTCACATGGTAGTTCTATGTTTCATTTCTTAAGGAACCTCCATACCGTTCTCCATAGTGGATGTATCGATTTGCATTTCCCACTGACAGTGTAGGAGGGTTCCCTTTGCTCCACAGCCTCTCCAGCATTTCTTGTTGTAGATTTTTTGATGATGACCTGTGAGAGGTGATACCTCATTGTCGTTTTGATTTGCATGTCTCTCATAATTAGTGATGCTGAGCATCTTTTCATGTGCTTAATGGCCATCAGTATGTCTTCTTTGGAGAGACGTCCGTTTAGATCTTGTGCTTATTTTTGATTGGTGTTTCAGTTCTTTTGATATTGATCTGCAGGAGCTGTTTGTATGTTTTGGAGATTAATTCCTTGTGGGCGTGTTCGTTTGCAAATATTTGTTCCCGTTCTGAGGGTTGTCTTTTTGTTTTGTTTCGGGTTTCCTTTGCTGTGCAAACGCTGTAAGTTGCATTAGGTCCCATTTGTTTATTTTTGTTTCCTTGTTCATTACTCTAAGACATGGATCGGAAAAGAACTCGCTGAGATTCATGTGAGAGCGTGTTCTCCCTATATTTTCCTCATGTGTTTTAGAGTATCCGTCCTGAGGTGTAGATCTTTCATCTGGTTGGAGTTTATTTTTGTGTATGGTGTTAGAGAGTATTCTACTTTCATCCTCGTTTTAATTTTTTAATATATTTATTCTATTTAGTTTTATGTTTTGCTGCATTGTGTCTTCATGGCTGCATGCGGGCTTTCTGTAGTTGTGGCGAGTGGGGGCTACTCTTCGTTGTGCTGCTTGGGTTTCTCATTGCGATGGCTTCTCTTGTCGCAGAGCACAGGCTCTAGAGCGTGGGCTCAGTAGTTGTGGCGCACGGGCTTAGTTGCTCTGTGGCATGTGGGATCATGCCAGACCAGGGCTCTATCCCGCGTCCCCTGCCTCGGCGAGTGGACTCTCAACCACTGCCCCACCAGGGAAGCCCTGCCCTGTTTTTAATTCTTTTTCGAAGACCTACCCCCAGATGTTTCTTGAGGGCAGGTGTTTTTTTCTTTCCAACCCCGTAGGCCTTGAGAATATTCAGAGCCCATCAGCACAGGTTTTAAAGTTGTTGTTATGGAAAACGGCCACGAGGCGGCAGCATTTCTCCACGCCCCACTCTTCTTTTTCTTTTCTATTTTTCTTATAATTTAATTTATATTTTACATTGTAGTAATGTTGATGTCCAGTGTTGCATTTATCTTAGATGTACAGGAACTTGATTCGGTTATATGCAGTCTTATATGTATTATACTTTGGGTCCTTTTCCCATGTAAGTTCTAAGACTGTGTTCAGTAGAGTTCCCTGTGCTCTTCAGTAGGTTCTTGTTGGTTATGTCTTTGATATATTCTAGTGTGTATCTCTTAATGTCAGCCTCCTAGTTTATCACTTTTCTGTCACTTTCCTTGTTGATAATCATAAGTTTGTTTTCTAAGTCTGTGAGTCTGTTTCTGTTTTGTAAATTAGTTCATGCGTCTGAACTTACAGATTCCACCTGTAAGTGATATCTAATGGTATTTGTCTTTCTCTCTCTGAGTCACTTCACTGAGTATGATCTGTGTCCATCATTGCTGCAGCAGATGGCATCAGTTCGTTCCTTTTTATGGGTGCGTAGTATTCCGTTGTATATGTGTGCTACCTATTCTTCATTTTCCTGTGGATGAACATTACGTTTGATTCTATGTCTTGGCTATTGTCAGCAGCGCTGCCCTGAAAAACAGGGGTGCCCGTGTCATTTCAAATTAGGATTGTCTTTGGAGCTAAGCCCGGGAGTGGGATTGCTGGGTCACATGGTAACACTATGTTTACTTTTTTAAGGAACCTCCATACTCTTGTCCATAGTGGCTGCACCCGTTTACATCCCCACCAACAGCAGAGGATGATTCCGTTTTCCGCAAGGCCTCTCCAGCATTTATTCTTTGGAGATCTTTTTTTTTGAGCTTGGCCATTCTGACGGTTGTGAGGTGATACCCCATTGTAGTTTTGATTTGCATTTCTTTAATAATGAAAGATGTTGAGTACCTTTCCATGTGCTTTTTTTTTTGATATACAGACTGAGTAAAATTCACCTCTCGAAATTACCTTCTTGAAAATCGGCCCAGTTTTGAATTATTTTCTGATGATTTGCCCCAGGGCATTTCTTGAGGTCAGGTGTCATTTACAGCCCCACAGGCCTTGTGAAGATTAAGTGCCATCAGCACCAATTTTAAAGTTGTTGTTACGGGAAATGGCCACAAGGCGGCAGCATGTCTTCAAGCCCAACTCTGGTTACTTGGCAACCAGAGCCTGAGGGAAAGTCCTGTTCCTGGGTTGTCAGAGTGGAATGTGCCCTAAGAAACACCCAAGGCTTGTGTCTCAGGACTTCTTCCCCCTTCCCCTTTACCGCCCACCCGCCATGCCCTGACAGATCCCAACTCCTGCAACACCGCTCTGCTGAGGTGCTGTCATCCTTAGGTGGGGCGACCGTGAGGAGGGAGGCTGGAGGTGGGAACCCCACCACCAGGAGACGGAGCGCCCAAGGGAAGTTTCAAAGCTCTTCCAGCCCAGAGGCTCCACCATCCTTTGGGTGCACTAGGCTTGGTTTCTGTGTAGGAGGGCCAGCAGGGAGCTGGAGACGGTGGGCCCGTGCAGAGGGGAAGGGGCACTCCAGGTCCAAGGCGGGGGTGCTTATTGGCTGGCACATCCTCCTCAGTTTCCTCCTTCCCACGGCAGTCCAGCTTTGGGACCCCAACCTGCTCCGGCTCCAGGGATGTGACAGCAGCCTGGGTCACAGAGGCCTGAGGAGATGGATGGGGAATTTCTTTTCTTTTCTTTTTTTAATTTTTAATTTTCATTGGAGTGTAGGTGGTCTCCCATGTTGCTGGGTTGTTTGGGGGTTTTGTTTTCCTAGCTGGACAACAACGTGATTCACTTATACGTAGATGTGTACATACTGTTTTTCCAGTTCTCTTCCCAAGTAGGTTATTGGAGCGTTGAGTAGGATTCCTTGTGCTACACCCTGGGTCCTCATAGATTATTTTATAAATAGTAGGGTGCATGTGTTAATCTCAACCTGCTAATTTCTCCCTGCCCCCCCCCCCCACGCTTCCCTTTTCCTAACCCTAAGTTTCCTTTCTAAGCCTGTGAGGCTGTTTCTGTTTTGTAAAGGAGTTCATTTGTATCCATTTTCAGATTCCACCTGTAAGTGATATCATATATTTGTGTTTCCCTGTCTCACTTACTTCACTTTGTATGATCATCTCTACCTCCTTCCCCATGGCTGGAAATGCCATGATTTCATGTTTATTCATGGCTGAGTAATACTCCATTGTGTTCCCAGACCCTATCTTCTTTATGCATGCAGCTGTCCTCCTATGCTTAGTTTGCTTCCATGTCTTGGCTATCGTGCAGAGTGCTGCCATGATCGTTGGCGTTCACGTGTCTTTTAAAATTTTGGTTCCCTCGAGATCTTCCCCCGAGGGTGAGACTGCTGGGTCACATGGTAGTTCTATGTTTCATTTCTTAAGGAACCTCCATACCGTTCTCCATAGTGGATGTATCGATTTGCATTTCCCACTGACAGTGTAGGAGGGTTCCCTTTGCTCCACAGCCTCTCCAGCATTTCTTGTTGTAGATTTTTTGATGATGACCTGTGAGAGGTGATACCTCATTGTCGTTTTGATTTGCATGTCTCTCATAATTAGTGATGCTGAGCATCTTTTCATGTGCTTAATGGCCATCAGTATGTCTTCTTTGGAGAGACGTCCGTTTAGATCTTGTGCTTATTTTTGATTGGTGTTTCAGTTCTTTTGATATTGATCTGCAGGAGCTGTTTGTATGTTTTGGAGATTAATTCCTTGTGGGCGTGTTCGTTTGCAAATATTTGTTCCCGTTCTGAGGGTTGTCTTTTTGTTTTGTTTCGGGTTTCCTTTGCTGTGCAAACGCTGTAAGTTGCATTAGGTCCCATTTGTTTATTTTTGTTTCCTTGTTCATTACTCTAAGACATGGATCGGAAAAGAACTCGCTGAGATTCATGTGAGAGCGTGTTCTCCCTATATTTTCCTCATGTGTTTTAGAGTATCCGTCCTGAGGTGTAGATCTTTCATCTGGTTGGAGTTTATTTTTGTGTATGGTGTTAGAGAGTATTCTACTTTCATCCTCGTTTTAATTTTTTAATATATTTATTCTATTTAGTTTTATGTTTTGCTGCATTGTGTCTTCATGGCTGCATGCGGGCTTTCTGTAGTTGTGGCGAGTGGGGGCTACTCTTCGTTGTGCTGCTTGGGTTTCTCATTGCGATGGCTTCTCTTGTCGCAGAGCACAGGCTCTAGAGCGTGGGCTCAGTAGTTGTGGCGCACGGGCTTAGTTGCTCTGGGGCATGTGGGATCATGCCAGACCAGGGCTCTATCCCGCGTCCCCTGCCTCGGCGAGTGGACTCTCAACCACTGCCCCACCAGGGAAGCCCTGCCCTGTTTTTAATTCTTTTTCGAAGACCTACCCCCAGATGTTTCTTGAGGGCAGGTGTTTTTTTCTTTCCAACCCCGTAGGCCTTGAGAATATTCAGAGCCCATCAGCACAGGTTTTAAAGTTGTTGTTATGGAAAACGGCCACGAGGCGGCAGCATTTCTCCACGCCCCACTCTTCTTTTTCTTTTCTATTTTTCTTATAATTTAATTTATATTTTACATTGTAGTAATGTTGATGTCCAGTGTTGCATTTATCTTAGATGTACAGGAACTTGATTCGGTTATATGCAGTCTTATATGTATTATACTTTGGGTCCTTTTCCCATGTAAGTTCTAAGACTGTGTTCAGTAGAGTTCCCTGTGCTCTTCAGTAGGTTCTTGTTGGTTATGTCTTTGATATATTCTAGTGTGTATCTCTTAATGTCAGCCTCCTAGTTTATCACTTTTCTGTCACTTTCCTTGTTGATAATCATAAGTTTGTTTTCTAAGTCTGTGAGTCTGTTTCTGTTTTGTAAATTAGTTCATGCGTCTGAACTTACAGATTCCACCTGTAAGTGATATCTAATGGTATTTGTCTTTCTCTCTCTGAGTCACTTCACTGAGTATGATCTGTGTCCATCATTGCTGCAGCAGATGGCATCAGTTCGTTCCTTTTTATGGGTGCGTAGTATTCCGTTGTATATGTGTGCTACCTATTCTTCATTTTCCTGTGGATGAACATTACGTTTGATTCTATGTCTTGGCTATTGTCAGCAGCGCTGCCCTGAAAAACAGGGGTGCCCGTGTCATTTCAAATTAGGATTGTCTTTGGAGCTAAGCCCGGGAGTGGGATTGCTGGGTCACATGGTAACACTATGTTTACTTTTTTAAGGAACCTCCATACTCTTGTCCATAGTGGCTGCACCCGTTTACATCCCCACCAACAGCAGAGGATGATTCCGTTTTCCGCAAGGCCTCTCCAGCATTTATTCTTTGGAGATCTTTTTTTTTGAGCTTGGCCATTCTGACGGTTGTGAGGTGATACCCCATTGTAGTTTTGATTTGCATTTCTTTAATAATGAAAGATGTTGAGTACCTTTCCATGTGCTTTTTTTTTTGATATACAGACTGAGTAAAATTCACCTCTCGAAATTACCTTCTTGAAAATCGGCCCAGTTTTGAATTATTTTCTGATGATTTGCCCCAGGGCATTTCTTGAGGTCAGGTGTCATTTACAGCCCCACAGGCCTTGTGAAGATTAAGTGCCATCAGCACCAATTTTAAAGTTGTTGTTACGGGAAATGGCCACAAGGCGGCAGCATGTCTTCAAGCCCAACTCTGGTTACTTGGCAACCAGAGCCTGAGGGAAAGTCCTGTTCCTGGGTTGTCAGAGTGGAATGTGCCCTAAGAAACACCCAAGGCTTGTGTCTCAGGACTTCTTCCCCCTTCCCCTTTACCGCCCACCCGCCATGCCCTGACAGATCCCAACTCCTGCAACACCGCTCTGCTGAGGTGCTGTCATCCTTAGGTGGGGCGACCGTGAGGAGGGAGGCTGGAGGTGGGAACCCCACCACCAGGAGACGGAGCGCCCAAGGGAAGTTTCAAAGCTCTTCCAGCCCAGAGGCTCCACCATCCTTTGGGTGCACTAGGCTTGGTTTCTGTGTAGGAGGGCCAGCAGGGAGCTGGAGACGGTGGGCCCGTGCAGAGGGGAAGGGGCACTCCAGGTCCAAGGCGGGGGTGCTTATTGGCTGGCACATCCTCCTCAGTTTCCTCCTTCCCACGGCAGTCCAGCTTTGGGACCCCAACCTGCTCCGGCTCCAGGGATGTGACAGCAGCCTGGGTCACAGAGGCCTGAGGAGATGGATGGGGAATTTCTTTTCTTTTCTTTTTTTAATTTTTAATTTTCATTGGAGTGTAGGTGGTCTCCCATGTTGCTGGGTTGTTTGGGGGTTTTGTTTTCCTAGCTGGACAACAACGTGATTCACTTATACGTAGATGTGTACATACTGTTTTTCCAGTTCTCTTCCCAAGTAGGTTATTGGAGCGTTGAGTAGGATTCCTTGTGCTACACCCTGGGTCCTCATAGATTATTTTATAAATAGTAGGGTGCATGTGTTAATCTCAACCTGCTAATTTCTCCCTGCCCCCCCCCCCCACGCTTCCCTTTTCCTAACCCTAAGTTTCCTTTCTAAGCCTGTGAGGCTGTTTCTGTTTTGTAAAGGAGTTCATTTGTATCCATTTTCAGATTCCACCTGTAAGTGATATCATATATTTGTGTTTCCCTGTCTCACTTACTTCACTTTGTATGATCATCTCTACCTCCTTCCCCATGGCTGGAAATGCCATGATTTCATGTTTATTCATGGCTGAGTAATACTCCATTGTGTTCCCAGACCCTATCTTCTTTATGCATGCAGCTGTCCTCCTATGCTTAGTTTGCTTCCATGTCTTGGCTATCGTGCAGAGTGCTGCCATGATCGTTGGCGTTCACGTGTCTTTTAAAATTTTGGTTCCCTCGAGATCTTCCCCCGAGGGTGAGACTGCTGGGTCACATGGTAGTTCTATGTTTCATTTCTTAAGGAACCTCCATACCGTTCTCCATAGTGGATGTATCGATTTGCATTTCCCACTGACAGTGTAGGAGGGTTCCCTTTGCTCCACAGCCTCTCCAGCATTTCTTGTTGTAGATTTTTTGATGATGACCTGTGAGAGGTGATACCTCATTGTCGTTTTGATTTGCATGTCTCTCATAATTAGTGATGCTGAGCATCTTTTCATGTGCTTAATGGCCATCAGTATGTCTTCTTTGGAGAGACGTCCGTTTAGATCTTGTGCTTATTTTTGATTGGTGTTTCAGTTCTTTTGATATTGATCTGCAGGAGCTGTTTGTATGTTTTGGAGATTAATTCCTTGTGGGCGTGTTCGTTTGCAAATATTTGTTCCCGTTCTGAGGGTTGTCTTTTTGTTTTGTTTCGGGTTTCCTTTGCTGTGCAAACGCTGTAAGTTGCATTAGGTCCCATTTGTTTATTTTTGTTTCCTTGTTCATTACTCTAAGACATGGATCGGAAAAGAACTCGCTGAGATTCATGTGAGAGCGTGTTCTCCCTATATTTTCCTCATGTGTTTTAGAGTATCCGTCCTGAGGTGTAGATCTTTCATCTGGTTGGAGTTTATTTTTGTGTATGGTGTTAGAGAGTATTCTACTTTCATCCTCGTTTTAATTTTTTAATATATTTATTCTATTTAGTTTTATGTTTTGCTGCATTGTGTCTTCATGGCTGCATGCGGGCTTTCTGTAGTTGTGGCGAGTGGGGGCTACTCTTCGTTGTGCTGCTTGGGTTTCTCATTGCGATGGCTTCTCTTGTCGCAGAGCACAGGCTCTAGAGCGTGGGCTCAGTAGTTGTGGCGCACGGGCTTAGTTGCTCTGGGGCATGTGGGATCATGCCAGACCAGGGCTCTATCCCGCGTCCCCTGCCTCGGCGAGTGGACTCTCAACCACTGCCCCACCAGGGAAGCCCTGCCCTGTTTTTAATTCTTTTTCGAAGACCTACCCCCAGATGTTTCTTGAGGGCAGGTGTTTTTTTCTTTCCAACCCCGTAGGCCTTGAGAATATTCAGAGCCCATCAGCACAGGTTTTAAAGTTGTTGTTATGGAAAACGGCCACGAGGCGGCAGCATTTCTCCACGCCCCACTCTTCTTTTTCTTTTCTATTTTTCTTATAATTTAATTTATATTTTACATTGTAGTAATGTTGATGTCCAGTGTTGCATTTATCTTAGATGTACAGGAACTTGATTCGGTTATATGCAGTCTTATATGTATTATACTTTGGGTCCTTTTCCCATGTAAGTTCTAAGACTGTGTTCAGTAGAGTTCCCTGTGCTCTTCAGTAGGTTCTTGTTGGTTATGTCTTTGATATATTCTAGTGTGTATCTCTTAATGTCAGCCTCCTAGTTTATCACTTTTCTGTCACTTTCCTTGTTGATAATCATAAGTTTGTTTTCTAAGTCTGTGAGTCTGTTTCTGTTTTGTAAATTAGTTCATGCGTCTGAACTTACAGATTCCACCTGTAAGTGATATCTAATGGTATTTGTCTTTCTCTCTCTGAGTCACTTCACTGAGTATGATCTGTGTCCATCATTGCTGCAGCAGATGGCATCAGTTCGTTCCTTTTTATGGCTGCGTAGTATTCCGTTGTATATGTGTGCTACCTATTCTTCATTTTCCTGTGGATGAACATTACGTTTGATTCTATGTCTTGGCTATTGTCAGCAGCGCTGCCCTGAAAAACAGGGGTGCCCGTGTCATTTCAAATTAGGATTGTCTTTGGAGCTAAGCCCGGGAGTGGGATTGCTGGGTCACATGGTAACACTATGTTTACTTTTTTAAGGAACCTCCATACTCTTGTCCATAGTGGCTGCACCCGTTTACATCCCCACCAACAGCAGAGGATGATTCCGTTTTCCGCAAGGCCTCTCCAGCATTTATTCTTTGGAGATCTTTTTTTTTGAGCTTGGCCATTCTGACGGTTGTGAGGTGATACCCCATTGTAGTTTTGATTTGCATTTCTTTAATAATGAAAGATGTTGAGTACCTTTCCATGTGCTTTTTTTTTTGATATACAGACTGAGTAAAATTCACCTCTCGAAATTACCTTCTTGAAAATCGGCCCAGTTTTGAATTATTTTCTGATGATTTGCCCCAGGGCATTTCTTGAGGTCAGGTGTCATTTACAGCCCCACAGGCCTTGTGAAGATTAAGTGCCATCAGCACCAATTTTAAAGTTGTTGTTACGGGAAATGGCCACAAGGCGGCAGCATGTCTTCAAGCCCAACTCTGGTTACTTGGCAACCAGAGCCTGAGGGAAAGTCCTGTTCCTGGGTTGTCAGAGTGGAATGTGCCCTAAGAAACACCCAAGGCTTGTGTCTCAGGACTTCTTCCCCCTTCCCCTTTACCGCCCACCCGCCATGCCCTGACAGATCCCAACTCCTGCAACACCGCTCTGCTGAGGTGCTGTCATCCTTAGGTGGGGCGACCGTGAGGAGGGAGGCTGGAGGTGGGAACCCCACCACCAGGAGACGGAGCGCCCAAGGGAAGTTTCAAAGCTCTTCCAGCCCAGAGGCTCCACCATCCTTTGGGTGCACTAGGCTTGGTTTCTGTGTAGGAGGGCCAGCAGGGAGCTGGAGACGGTGGGCCCGTGCAGAGGGGAAGGGGCACTCCAGGTCCAAGGCGGGGGTGCTTATTGGCTGGCACATCCTCCTCAGTTTCCTCCTTCCCACGGCAGTCCAGCTTTGGGACCCCAACCTGCTCCGGCTCCAGGGATGTGACAGCAGCCTGGGTCACAGAGGCCTGAGGAGATGGATGGGGAATTTCTTTTCTTTTCTTTTTTTAATTTTTAATTTTCATTGGAGTGTAGGTGGTCTCCCATGTTGCTGGGTTGTTTGGGGGTTTTGTTTTCCTAGCTGGACAACAACGTGATTCACTTATACGTAGATGTGTACATACTGTTTTTCCAGTTCTCTTCCCAAGTAGGTTATTGGAGCGTTGAGTAGGATTCCTTGTGCTACACCCTGGGTCCTCATAGATTATTTTATAAATAGTAGGGTGCATGTGTTAATCTCAACCTGCTAATTTCTCCCTGCCCCCCCCCCCCCCACGCTTCCCTTTTCCTAACCCTAAGTTTCCTTTCTAAGCCTGTGAGGCTGTTTCTGTTTTGTAAAGGAGTTCATTTGTATCCATTTTCAGATTCCACCTGTAAGTGATATCATATATTTGTGTTTCCCTGTCTCACTTACTTCACTTTGTATGATCATCTCTACCTCCTTCCCCATGGCTGGAAATGCCATGATTTCATGTTTATTCATGGCTGAGTAATACTCCATTGTGTTCCCAGACCCTATCTTCTTTATGCATGCAGCTGTCCTCCTATGCTTAGTTTGCTTCCATGTCTTGGCTATCGTGCAGAGTGCTGCCATGATCGTTGGCGTTCACGTGTCTTTTAAAATTTTGGTTCCCTCGAGATCTTCCCCCGAGGGTGAGACTGCTGGGTCACATGGTAGTTCTATGTTTCATTTCTTAAGGAACCTCCATACCGTTCTCCATAGTGGATGTATCGATTTGCATTTCCCACTGACAGTGTAGGAGGGTTCCCTTTGCTCCACAGCCTCTCCAGCATTTCTTGTTGTAGATTTTTTGATGATGACCTGTGAGAGGTGATACCTCATTGTCGTTTTGATTTGCATGTCTCTCATAATTAGTGATGCTGAGCATCTTTTCATGTGCTTAATGGCCATCAGTATGTCTTCTTTGGAGAGACGTCCGTTTAGATCTTGTGCTTATTTTTGATTGGTGTTTCAGTTCTTTTGATATTGATCTGCAGGAGCTGTTTGTATGTTTTGGAGATTAATTCCTTGTGGGCGTGTTCGTTTGCAAATATTTGTTCCCGTTCTGAGGGTTGTCTTTTTGTTTTGTTTCGGGTTTCCTTTGCTGTGCAAACGCTGTAAGTTGCATTAGGTCCCATTTGTTTATTTTTGTTTCCTTGTTCATTACTCTAAGACATGGATCGGAAAAGAACTCGCTGAGATTCATGTGAGAGCGTGTTCTCCCTATATTTTCCTCATGTGTTTTAGAGTATCCGTCCTGAGGTGTAGATCTTTCATCTGGTTGGAGTTTATTTTTGTGTATGGTGTTAGAGAGTATTCTACTTTCATCCTCGTTTTAATTTTTTAATATATTTATTCTATTTAGTTTTATGTTTTGCTGCATTGTGTCTTCATGGCTGCATGCGGGCTTTCTGTAGTTGTGGCGAGTGGGGGCTACTCTTCGTTGTGCTGCTTGGGTTTCTCATTGCGATGGCTTCTCTTGTCGCAGAGCACAGGCTCTAGAGCGTGGGCTCAGTAGTTGTGGCGCACGGGCTTAGTTGCTCTGGGGCATGTGGGATCATGCCAGACCAGGGCTCTATCCCGCGTCCCCTGCCTCGGCGAGTGGACTCTCAACCACTGCCCCACCAGGGAAGCCCTGCCCTGTTTTTAATTCTTTTTCGAAGACCTACCCCCAGATGTTTCTTGAGGGCAGGTGTTTTTTTCTTTCCAACCCCGTAGGCCTTGAGAATATTCAGAGCCCATCAGCACAGGTTTTAAAGTTGTTGTTATGGAAAACGGCCACGAGGCGGCAGCATTTCTCCACGCCCCACTCTTCTTTTTCTTTTCTATTTTTCTTATAATTTAATTTATATTTTACATTGTAGTAATGTTGATGTCCAGTGTTGCATTTATCTTAGATGTACAGGAACTTGATTCGGTTATATGCAGTCTTATATGTATTATACTTTGGGTCCTTTTCCCATGTAAGTTCTAAGACTGTGTTCAGTAGAGTTCCCTGTGCTCTTCAGTAGGTTCTTGTTGGTTATGTCTTTGATATATTCTAGTGTGTATCTCTTAATGTCAGCCTCCTAGTTTATCACTTTTCTGTCACTTTCCTTGTTGATAATCATAAGTTTGTTTTCTAAGTCTGTGAGTCTGTTTCTGTTTTGTAAATTAGTTCATGCGTCTGAACTTACAGATTCCACCTGTAAGTGATATCTAATGGTATTTGTCTTTCTCTCTCTGAGTCACTTCACTGAGTATGATCTGTGTCCATCATTGCTGCAGCAGATGGCATCAGTTCGTTCCTTTTTATGGGTGCGTAGTATTCCGTTGTATATGTGTGCTACCTATTCTTCATTTTCCTGTGGATGAACATTACGTTTGATTCTATGTCTTGGCTATTGTCAGCAGCGCTGCCCTGAAAAACAGGGGTGCCCGTGTCATTTCAAATTAGGATTGTCTTTGGAGCTAAGCCCGGGAGTGGGATTGCTGGGTCACATGGTAACACTATGTTTACTTTTTTAAGGAACCTCCATACTCTTGTCCATAGTGGCTGCACCCGTTTACATCCCCACCAACAGCAGAGGATGATTCCGTTTTCCGCAAGGCCTCTCCAGCATTTATTCTTTGGAGATCTTTTTTTTTGAGCTTGGCCATTCTGACGGTTGTGAGGTGATACCCCATTGTAGTTTTGATTTGCATTTCTTTAATAATGAAAGATGTTGAGTACCTTTCCATGTGCTTTTTTTTTTGATATACAGACTGAGTAAAATTCACCTCTCGAAATTACCTTCTTGAAAATCGGCCCAGTTTTGAATTATTTTCTGATGATTTGCCCCAGGGCATTTCTTGAGGTCAGGTGTCATTTACAGCCCCACAGGCCTTGTGAAGATTAAGTGCCATCAGCACCAATTTTAAAGTTGTTGTTACGGGAAATGGCCACAAGGCGGCAGCATGTCTTCAAGCCCAACTCTGGTTACTTGGCAACCAGAGCCTGAGGGAAAGTCCTGTTCCTGGGTTGTCAGAGTGGAATGTGCCCTAAGAAACACCCAAGGCTTGTGTCTCAGGACTTCTTCCCCCTTCCCCTTTACCGCCCACCCGCCATGCCCTGACAGATCCCAACTCCTGCAACACCGCTCTGCTGAGGTGCTGTCATCCTTAGGTGGGGCGACCGTGAGGAGGGAGGCTGGAGGTGGGAACCCCACCACCAGGAGACGGAGCGCCCAAGGGAAGTTTCAAAGCTCTTCCAGCCCAGAGGCTCCACCATCCTTTGGGTGCACTAGGCTTGGTTTCTGTGTAGGAGGGCCAGCAGGGAGCTGGAGACGGTGGGCCCGTGCAGAGGGGAAGGGGCACTCCAGGTCCAAGGCGGGGGTGCTTATTGGCTGGCACATCCTCCTCAGTTTCCTCCTTCCCACGGCAGTCCAGCTTTGGGACCCCAACCTGCTCCGGCTCCAGGGATGTGACAGCAGCCTGGGTCACAGAGGCCTGAGGAGATGGATGGGGAATTTCTTTTCTTTTCTTTTTTTAATTTTTAATTTTCATTGGAGTGTAGGTGGTCTCCCATGTTGCTGGGTTGTTTGGGGGTTTTGTTTTCCTAGCTGGACAACAACGTGATTCACTTATACGTAGATGTGTACATACTGTTTTTCCAGTTCTCTTCCCAAGTAGGTTATTGGAGCGTTGAGTAGGATTCCTTGTGCTACACCCTGGGTCCTCATAGATTATTTTATAAATAGTAGGGTGCATGTGTTAATCTCAACCTGCTAATTTCTCCCTGCCCCCCCCCCCCACGCTTCCCTTTTCCTAACCCTAAGTTTCCTTTCTAAGCCTGTGAGGCTGTTTCTGTTTTGTAAAGGAGTTCATTTGTATCCATTTTCAGATTCCACCTGTAAGTGATATCATATATTTGTGTTTCCCTGTCTCACTTACTTCACTTTGTATGATCATCTCTACCTCCTTCCCCATGGCTGGAAATGCCATGATTTCATGTTTATTCATGGCTGAGTAATACTCCATTGTGTTCCCAGACCCTATCTTCTTTATGCATGCAGCTGTCCTCCTATGCTTAGTTTGCTTCCATGTCTTGGCTATCGTGCAGAGTGCTGCCATGATCGTTGGCGTTCACGTGTCTTTTAAAATTTTGGTTCCCTCGAGATCTTCCCCCGAGGGTGAGACTGCTGGGTCACATGGTAGTTCTATGTTTCATTTCTTAAGGAACCTCCATACCGTTCTCCATAGTGGATGTATCGATTTGCATTTCCCACTGACAGTGTAGGAGGGTTCCCTTTGCTCCACAGCCTCTCCAGCATTTCTTGTTGTAGATTTTTTGATGATGACCTGTGAGAGGTGATACCTCATTGTCGTTTTGATTTGCATGTCTCTCATAATTAGTGATGCTGAGCATCTTTTCATGTGCTTAATGGCCATCAGTATGTCTTCTTTGGAGAGACGTCCGTTTAGATCTTGTGCTTATTTTTGATTGGTGTTTCAGTTCTTTTGATATTGATCTGCAGGAGCTGTTTGTATGTTTTGGAGATTAATTCCTTGTGGGCGTGTTCGTTTGCAAATATTTGTTCCCGTTCTGAGGGTTGTCTTTTTGTTTTGTTTCGGGTTTCCTTTGCTGTGCAAACGCTGTAAGTTGCATTAGGTCCCATTTGTTTATTTTTGTTTCCTTGTTCATTACTCTAAGACATGGATCGGAAAAGAACTCGCTGAGATTCATGTGAGAGCGTGTTCTCCCTATATTTTCCTCATGTGTTTTAGAGTATCCGTCCTGAGGTGTAGATCTTTCATCTGGTTGGAGTTTATTTTTGTGTATGGTGTTAGAGAGTATTCTACTTTCATCCTCGTTTTAATTTTTTAATATATTTATTCTATTTAGTTTTATGTTTTGCTGCATTGTGTCTTCATGGCTGCATGCGGGCTTTCTGTAGTTGTGGCGAGTGGGGGCTACTCTTCGTTGTGCTGCTTGGGTTTCTCATTGCGATGGCTTCTCTTGTCGCAGAGCACAGGCTCTAGAGCGTGGGCTCAGTAGTTGTGGCGCACGGGCTTAGTTGCTCTGGGGCATGTGGGATCATGCCAGACCAGGGCTCTATCCCGCGTCCCCTGCCTCGGCGAGTGGACTCTCAACCACTGCCCCACCAGGGAAGCCCTGCCCTGTTTTTAATTCTTTTTCGAAGACCTACCCCCAGATGTTTCTTGAGGGCAGGTGTTTTTTTCTTTCCAACCCCGTAGGCCTTGAGAATATTCAGAGCCCATCAGCACAGGTTTTAAAGTTGTTGTTATGGAAAACGGCCACGAGGCGGCAGCATTTCTCCACGCCCCACTCTTCTTTTTCTTTTCTATTTTTCTTATAATTTAATTTATATTTTACATTGTAGTAATGTTGATGTCCAGTGTTGCATTTATCTTAGATGTACAGGAACTTGATTCGGTTATATGCAGTCTTATATGTATTATACTTTGGGTCCTTTTCCCATGTAAGTTCTAAGACTGTGTTCAGTAGAGTTCCCTGTGCTCTTCAGTAGGTTCTTGTTGGTTATGTCTTTGATATATTCTAGTGTGTATCTCTTAATGTCAGCCTCCTAGTTTATCACTTTTCTGTCACTTTCCTTGTTGATAATCATAAGTTTGTTTTCTAAGTCTGTGAGTCTGTTTCTGTTTTGTAAATTAGTTCATGCGTCTGAACTTACAGATTCCACCTGTAAGTGATATCTAATGGTATTTGTCTTTCTCTCTCTGAGTCACTTCACTGAGTATGATCTGTGTCCATCATTGCTGCAGCAGATGGCATCAGTTCGTTCCTTTTTATGGGTGCGTAGTATTCCGTTGTATATGTGTGCTACCTATTCTTCATTTTCCTGTGGATGAACATTACGTTTGATTCTATGTCTTGGCTATTGTCAGCAGCGCTGCCCTGAAAAACAGGGGTGCCCGTGTCATTTCAAATTAGGATTGTCTTTGGAGCTAAGCCCGGGAGTGGGATTGCTGGGTCACATGGTAACACTATGTTTACTTTTTTAAGGAACCTCCATACTCTTGTCCATAGTGGCTGCACCCGTTTACATCCCCACCAACAGCAGAGGATGATTCCGTTTTCCGCAAGGCCTCTCCAGCATTTATTCTTTGGAGATCTTTTTTTTTGAGCTTGGCCATTCTGACGGTTGTGAGGTGATACCCCATTGTAGTTTTGATTTGCATTTCTTTAATAATGAAAGATGTTGAGTACCTTTCCATGTGCTTTTTTTTTTGATATACAGACTGAGTAAAATTCACCTCTCGAAATTACCTTCTTGAAAATCGGCCCAGTTTTGAATTATTTTCTGATGATTTGCCCCAGGGCATTTCTTGAGGTCAGGTGTCATTTACAGCCCCACAGGCCTTGTGAAGATTAAGTGCCATCAGCACCAATTTTAAAGTTGTTGTTACGGGAAATGGCCACAAGGCGGCAGCATGTCTTCAAGCCCAACTCTGGTTACTTGGCAACCAGAGCCTGAGGGAAAGTCCTGTTCCTGGGTTGTCAGAGTGGAATGTGCCCTAAGAAACACCCAAGGCTTGTGTCTCAGGACTTCTTCCCCCTTCCCCTTTACCGCCCACCCGCCATGCCCTGACAGATCCCAACTCCTGCAACACCGCTCTGCTGAGGTGCTGTCATCCTTAGGTGGGGCGACCGTGAGGAGGGAGGCTGGAGGTGGGAACCCCACCACCAGGAGACGGAGCGCCCAAGGGAAGTTTCAAAGCTCTTCCAGCCCAGAGGCTCCACCATCCTTTGGGTGCACTAGGCTTGGTTTCTGTGTAGGAGGGCCAGCAGGGAGCTGGAGACGGTGGGCCCGTGCAGAGGGGAAGGGGCACTCCAGGTCCAAGGCGGGGGTGCTTATTGGCTGGCACATCCTCCTCAGTTTCCTCCTTCCCACGGCAGTCCAGCTTTGGGACCCCAACCTGCTCCGGCTCCAGGGATGTGACAGCAGCCTGGGTCACAGAGGCCTGAGGAGATGGATGGGGAATTTCTTTTCTTTTCTTTTTTTAATTTTTAATTTTCATTGGAGTGTAGGTGGTCTCCCATGTTGCTGGGTTGTTTGGGGGTTTTGTTTTCCTAGCTGGACAACAACGTGATTCACTTATACGTAGATGTGTACATACTGTTTTTCCAGTTCTCTTCCCAAGTAGGTTATTGGAGCGTTGAGTAGGATTCCTTGTGCTACACCCTGGGTCCTCATAGATTATTTTATAAATAGTAGGGTGCATGTGTTAATCTCAACCTGCTAATTTCTCCCTGCCCCCCCCCCCCACGCTTCCCTTTTCCTAACCCTAAGTTTCCTTTCTAAGCCTGTGAGGCTGTTTCTGTTTTGTAAAGGAGTTCATTTGTATCCATTTTCAGATTCCACCTGTAAGTGATATCATATATTTGTGTTTCCCTGTCTCACTTACTTCACTTTGTATGATCATCTCTACCTCCTTCCCCATGGCTGGAAATGCCATGATTTCATGTTTATTCATGGCTGAGTAATACTCCATTGTGTTCCCAGACCCTATCTTCTTTATGCATGCAGCTGTCCTCCTATGCTTAGTTTGCTTCCATGTCTTGGCTATCGTGCAGAGTGCTGCCATGATCGTTGGCGTTCACGTGTCTTTTAAAATTTTGGTTCCCTCGAGATCTTCCCCCGAGGGTGAGACTGCTGGGTCACATGGTAGTTCTATGTTTCATTTCTTAAGGAACCTCCATACCGTTCTCCATAGTGGATGTATCGATTTGCATTTCCCACTGACAGTGTAGGAGGGTTCCCTTTGCTCCACAGCCTCTCCAGCATTTCTTGTTGTAGATTTTTTGATGATGACCTGTGAGAGGTGATACCTCATTGTCGTTTTGATTTGCATGTCTCTCATAATTAGTGATGCTGAGCATCTTTTCATGTGCTTAATGGCCATCAGTATGTCTTCTTTGGAGAGACGTCCGTTTAGATCTTGTGCTTATTTTTGATTGGTGTTTCAGTTCTTTTGATATTGATCTGCAGGAGCTGTTTGTATGTTTTGGAGATTAATTCCTTGTGGGCGTGTTCGTTTGCAAATATTTGTTCCCGTTCTGAGGGTTGTCTTTTTGTTTTGTTTCGGGTTTCCTTTGCTGTGCAAACGCTGTAAGTTGCATTAGGTCCCATTTGTTTATTTTTGTTTCCTTGTTCATTACTCTAAGACATGGATCGGAAAAGAACTCGCTGAGATTCATGTGAGAGCGTGTTCTCCCTATATTTTCCTCATGTGTTTTAGAGTATCCGTCCTGAGGTGTAGATCTTTCATCTGGTTGGAGTTTATTTTTGTGTATGGTGTTAGAGAGTATTCTACTTTCATCCTCGTTTTAATTTTTTAATATATTTATTCTATTTAGTTTTATGTTTTGCTGCATTGTGTCTTCATGGCTGCATGCGGGCTTTCTGTAGTTGTGGCGAGTGGGGGCTACTCTTCGTTGTGCTGCTTGGGTTTCTCATTGCGATGGCTTCTCTTGTCGCAGAGCACAGGCTCTAGAGCGTGGGCTCAGTAGTTGTGGCGCACGGGCTTAGTTGCTCTGGGGCATGTGGGATCATGCCAGACCAGGGCTCTATCCCGCGTCCCCTGCCTCGGCGAGTGGACTCTCAACCACTGCCCCACCAGGGAAGCCCTGCCCTGTTTTTAATTCTTTTTCGAAGACCTACCCCCAGATGTTTCTTGAGGGCAGGTGTTTTTTTCTTTCCAACCCCGTAGGCCTTGAGAATATTCAGAGCCCATCAGCACAGGTTTTAAAGTTGTTGTTATGGAAAACGGCCACGAGGCGGCAGCATTTCTCCACGCCCCACTCTTCTTTTTCTTTTCTATTTTTCTTATAATTTAATTTATATTTTACATTGTAGTAATGTTGATGTCCAGTGTTGCATTTATCTTAGATGTACAGGAACTTGATTCGGTTATATGCAGTCTTATA
Organism: Leucopleurus acutus; assembly: GCF_964270905.1. NCBI lineage: Eukaryota > Metazoa > Chordata > Mammalia > Artiodactyla > Delphinidae > Leucopleurus > Leucopleurus acutus. The sequence goes on from NW_028138489.1 coordinate 24,952, forward strand.
TGTATTATACTTTGGGTCCTTTTCCCATGTAAGTTCTAAGACTGTGTTCAGTAGAGTTCCCTGTGCTCTTCAGTAGGTTCTTGTTGGTTATGTCTTTGATATATTCTAGTGTGTATCTCTTAATGTCAGCCTCCTAGTTTATCACTTTTCTGTCACTTTCCTTGTTGATAATCATAAGTTTGTTTTCTAAGTCTGTGAGTCTGTTTCTGTTTTGTAAATTAGTTCATGCGTCTGAACTTACAGATTCCACCTGTAAGTGATATCTAATGGTATTTGTCTTTCTCTCTCTGAGTCACTTCACTGAGTATGATCTGTGTCCATCATTGCTGCAGCAGATGGCATCAGTTCGTTCCTTTTTATGGGTGCGTAGTATTCCGTTGTATATGTGTGCTACCTATTCTTCATTTTCCTGTGGATGAACATTACGTTTGATTCTATGTCTTGGCTATTGTCAGCAGCGCTGCCCTGAAAAACAGGGGTGCCCGTGTCATTTCAAATTAGGATTGTCTTTGGAGCTAAGCCCGGGAGTGGGATTGCTGGGTCACATGGTAACACTATGTTTACTTTTTTAAGGAACCTCCATACTCTTGTCCATAGTGGCTGCACCCGTTTACATCCCCACCAACAGCAGAGGATGATTCCGTTTTCCGCAAGGCCTCTCCAGCATTTATTCTTTGGAGATCTTTTTTTTTGAGCTTGGCCATTCTGACGGTTGTGAGGTGATACCCCATTGTAGTTTTGATTTGCATTTCTTTAATAATGAAAGATGTTGAGTACCTTTCCATGTGCTTTTTTTTTTGATATACAGACTGAGTAAAATTCACCTCTCGAAATTACCTTCTTGAAAATCGGCCCAGTTTTGAATTATTTTCTGATGATTTGCCCCAGGGCATTTCTTGAGGTCAGGTGTCATTTACAGCCCCACAGGCCTTGTGAAGATTAAGTGCCATCAGCACCAATTTTAAAGTTGTTGTTACGGGAAATGGCCACAAGGCGGCAGCATGTCTTCAAGCCCAACTCTGGTTACTTGGCAACCAGAGCCTGAGGGAAAGTCCTGTTCCTGGGTTGTCAGAGTGGAATGTGCCCTAAGAAACACCCAAGGCTTGTGTCTCAGGACTTCTTCCCCCTTCCCCTTTACCGCCCACCCGCCATGCCCTGACAGATCCCAACTCCTGCAACACCGCTCTGCTGAGGTGCTGTCATCCTTAGGTGGGGCGACCGTGAGGAGGGAGGCTGGAGGTGGGAACCCCACCACCAGGAGACGGAGCGCCCAAGGGAAGTTTCAAAGCTCTTCCAGCCCAGAGGCTCCACCATCCTTTGGGTGCACTAGGCTTGGTTTCTGTGTAGGAGGGCCAGCAGGGAGCTGGAGACGGTGGGCCCGTGCAGAGGGGAAGGGGCACTCCAGGTCCAAGGCGGGGGTGCTTATTGGCTGGCACATCCTCCTCAGTTTCCTCCTTCCCACGGCAGTCCAGCTTTGGGACCCCAACCTGCTCCGGCTCCAGGGATGTGACAGCAGCCTGGGTCACAGAGGCCTGAGGAGATGGATGGGGAATTTCTTTTCTTTTCTTTTTTTAATTTTTAATTTTCATTGGAGTGTAGGTGGTCTCCCATGTTGCTGGGTTGTTTGGGGGTTTTGTTTTCCTAGCTGGACAACAACGTGATTCACTTATACGTAGATGTGTACATACTGTTTTTCCAGTTCTCTTCCCAAGTAGGTTATTGGAGCGTTGAGTAGGATTCCTTGTGCTACACCCTGGGTCCTCATAGATTATTTTATAAATAGTAGGGTGCATGTGTTAATCTCAACCTGCTAATTTCTCCCTGCCCCCCCCCCCCACGCTTCCCTTTTCCTAACCCTAAGTTTCCTTTCTAAGCCTGTGAGGCTGTTTCTGTTTTGTAAAGGAGTTCATTTGTATCCATTTTCAGATTCCACCTGTAAGTGATATCATATATTTGTGTTTCCCTGTCTCACTTACTTCACTTTGTATGATCATCTCTACCTCCTTCCCCATGGCTGGAAATGCCATGATTTCATGTTTATTCATGGCTGAGTAATACTCCATTGTGTTCCCAGACCCTATCTTCTTTATGCATGCAGCTGTCCTCCTATGCTTAGTTTGCTTCCATGTCTTGGCTATCGTGCAGAGTGCTGCCATGATCGTTGGCGTTCACGTGTCTTTTAAAATTTTGGTTCCCTCGAGATCTTCCCCCGAGGGTGAGACTGCTGGGTCACATGGTAGTTCTATGTTTCATTTCTTAAGGAACCTCCATACCGTTCTCCATAGTGGATGTATCGATTTGCATTTCCCACTGACAGTGTAGGAGGGTTCCCTTTGCTCCACAGCCTCTCCAGCATTTCTTGTTGTAGATTTTTTGATGATGACCTGTGAGAGGTGATACCTCATTGTCGTTTTGATTTGCATGTCTCTCATAATTAGTGATGCTGAGCATCTTTTCATGTGCTTAATGGCCATCAGTATGTCTTCTTTGGAGAGACGTCCGTTTAGATCTTGTGCTTATTTTTGATTGGTGTTTCAGTTCTTTTGATATTGATCTGCAGGAGCTGTTTGTATGTTTTGGAGATTAATTCCTTGTGGGCGTGTTCGTTTGCAAATATTTGTTCCCGTTCTGAGGGTTGTCTTTTTGTTTTGTTTCGGGTTTCCTTTGCTGTGCAAACGCTGTAAGTTGCATTAGGTCCCATTTGTTTATTTTTGTTTCCTTGTTCATTACTCTAAGACATGGATCGGAAAAGAACTCGCTGAGATTCATGTGAGAGCGTGTTCTCCCTATATTTTCCTCATGTGTTTTAGAGTATCCGTCCTGAGGTGTAGATCTTTCATCTGGTTGGAGTTTATTTTTGTGTATGGTGTTAGAGAGTATTCTACTTTCATCCTCGTTTTAATTTTTTAATATATTTATTCTATTTAGTTTTATGTTTTGCTGCATTGTGTCTTCATGGCTGCATGCGGGCTTTCTGTAGTTGTGGCGAGTGGGGGCTACTCTTCGTTGTGCTGCTTGGGTTTCTCATTGCGATG
>NW_028138488.1:0-27968 GCF_964270905.1 Leucopleurus acutus
CCAATATAGGAGAAATGCTGTTCATAGGACCACACTTACAGTTGCACAGGCTGTGCACTGAGCAATCCCAAGGAGTGCCATTTTCACATAGGTCATGATGTGACGGTACCCCAAGAGTTGTGCAGCCCTGCAGGCCTACCCCAAGACCCTTGGGCCCCATGTTGCCCATGGCACGGTACTCATCAATAAGTGAGAGTTGAACTTTAAGACTGTCAGGGAATGATTACATTCCCTTCTAAGCCTGATGGGTGGAAGAATAAGAGGACAAGGAAGACCCCAGAAAGAGAGATGATGCCACTTACAGTCCCCGCACTTACATGACTAGGCACTCTGAGAGGGCCACCAGCCCAAGGATCCCAAGCCACTTCATGCTTCTTTCCTGGGTCCAAGTACTCAGGAAAGAGTGAGTTCTGAGCATGCAGTGGTGGCCAAGGGCTCCTAGTTATATATGCTCTGACATGCCCTAATTGTCCCCTTTAGGCCATTAATGGATCTGATCAGAAATATGAAGCTCTCGATACAATCTACCTCCATCAGTGTCTGTGGGGAGTGGACTTGGAAAATTCTCAGAATACAGAGATTTCTACTGTAATCTCTTCTTTGGGGCTTGGCTGAAAAACCAAACTGAACCGCATGGACTAAGAGTGGGGAGACTGTTGCCAACTTGGAGATAAAACACTGCTAACAACATGATAAAAGTCAATGCTAGGGGCCATGCTTGACATCCGTGATCTCATGTGGTCATGAAGCGTGCGTTGCTGTCCTCAGCTGGAGAAGAGGTCGCTCGGAGGAAAAGAGTTCAAATGGCAAAGTGAAGACTTTAGGGGCAGCCCAGTGACATGCGAGTGGCTTTACGTAGTGAGACTGATGGCACAGTTCAGGGGCACCTGTGATGCCAATATGCATCAAAGGTCTGGGCTAGAGTAGTATTACAATTACACAGCTTCACTATTGGGAGAAATGTGATGCATGCATCCATGAGATACTTTATATCGTCCAACAAACATACACGGAGGACCCTGTGTGCTGGGATCTAGGTCAGATGCTGGAAAGTCAAAGTCAAGTAAGACAAGGTCCTTATCTTCAGGGAGCTAGCAGTCTAGGGCAGCTCTCACAAACGCATGACTCAGGAGGCAAGAGAAATGAATGGAAGGGCTGGGCGGGCATCAGGGACACAGGGCAGCACATGCCCTACCACTGGGGTCAGTCGCTCCTCAGCTCCCACCAGCGGCTGGTTGGCAAGTTTTCAAGAGAAGTTAGAAGTCTGGATATTTATGTAAAATCCCCTGATTTTAAATGTTAGCGACTAATTTTGTTTGTTTTTTTCAAAAAACATAGTGTGAGCCAAACCTCAAACAACTAACTGTGTGCTGGAATCAGCCTGCAGGCTGTGCAGGTTTTTATTTCTGGCCTAGAGGTGGGAGTAGAGAGGGGACAGAGAGGGGGTTCAATTCATGTTGGTCGAATGAGTAAGAGACCGAATGCATCTTAACCATGTTAATTTTCCTTCCTGTTGTAAAGAAAGATTACCAGGGTCATATAAACCAATGAATTTAATAATGTCCACTTGCTGAGCATCTGGTATAATTCCCCACTAGGGTCCATGCCTTGAAACATTTTCTCTACCAAACCAAGCATGCAAAGAAATAACTTCTAAGTGTCTTATCAGTCAAAGAAGACAAAAGAGACCACTCAGAGCTCCTGCTCAGCCTGAGGTGAACAGGGCTACCTGTTAAACTGTTATTCCAGCCAAAGTAAAGATGATGGAGTTTTATGGTTCCTTCCAGGCTTCCCAGGACATGGGTGTTCCTACGTGAGATCTACCCAGGCCTGTCCCTTGGGTAGAACAACGGGAAGCTGGCCTGGTCACCAGGTGGGTGATAGATTGGGAGCTGCGTCTTCCTACTCATTTTTAAATGTTGTTAAAATTCAGTTTTGGCGTTTCAGTCCCTACGCAGAGTATCTGACGGCAACTAGCAAGTGACACACACTATACCATTTAGCTCAGCAATTCTGCTTCTAGGGATCTATCCCAAGATACACTGGCAAAAATACAAAAAGACATATGTACAAGCCATTCACTGCAACACTGTTTGTAAAAGCAGAAGTTAGAAACTCCCCTGTAGTGACCATCCATGGGGGAGTGTTGACTAAGGCACAGGGCATCCGAACAACTGGGCATAATGCAGATGGAGGGAGGCATGGAGGGTGAGATCTTCAGGGTGTACTGTTTAGTTTTTAAAAAAGAGGAACCGGAAAAGTGCTTCTAGTTTGTTACTTTTACATACGTGTATATGTCTATTTTCAATAAGAAAGAGTGGAAGAATAAGCCAAAAACTAAAGGAAAATAATTGTAATTTATGGGGGAGGGGCAGGGACACAAGTGTGATTTTTCGTCTTATAGTTTGACTTTGCAACCATGTACATGTGTTCCAGAATCAAAGAAGAGATAAACACATCTGTGGAAATTGAGAACTAAGGCAAATGAGCCTAATTCTACCAAGTTGGTGACTCAGCCGCACACAACAAAACATCACTTAAGTGGCTTTAAAATGCAGAACTTTGACCTACATTCAGAGTGGGATATCTTCTAAGAACAAAGACAGACACACAAACACATCCTCCCTCCAAAACCAAACCCAAAACCAAAAACCAAAGAAATCTGAAACTATATCCAGCACCTTATTGTTGGTGATGTTGCTACTGTTATTTTGAGAGTATCTTATGTATGTTACAGGTTAACGCAAGTAAGTAACTAATGCTAATGTTGTCATGAAGCACGACTTGCAGTGGAAGAGAGAAAAGATGTTTACGTATGAAACAAAAAGCTTCAGTAAAACCCTGCTGTCTGAAAACTTGAATTGGAAGTATAAGTTTGTACCAATTAATTATTTTCCTTTCTTTTTTTAAAGAAAATCTCTACTTTCTGGGTCTGACCACTGAAAAGCCTAGAAGCAATGGCAACTTGATAACAGGGACTTAGTGACTATCCTGAGGCCTAGCCTGTGGCCTCTGAACACCCTTTCCCACCAGAAGATACAGAGATTCTTGAAGAGACGGTTGACGTCAGGGCTGGGCCAAGAAATGCACAAGATAAGCCTGGGAATCTTGAAGGACCAGAAAGGTGAGGGCCTTCAAAGACCACCGGGGGCTGGACAAAAAGTTTAGGAATTCATGTAAAAAGGCCGAAATGGGACAATTTTAGCATCACATCAAATCGACTGAAACAAAATTAAATATATAAAAAACCATGACCGGGACTTCCCTGGTGGCGCAGTGTATAAGACTCCGGGCTCCCAATGCAGGGGGCCTGGGTTTGATCCCTGGTCAAGGACCTAGGTCCCACATGCCACAACTAAGAGTTCGCATGATGCAGCTAAAGATCCTGCATGCCGCAACTGAGGATCCCGAGTGCCGCAACAAAGACCCGGCACAGCCAAATAAATAATAAATATATATTTTGAAAGGCCGAATAATATTCCATTCTATGTCTCTACCACATTTCCTTTATCCACTCAACTGTTGATGGAGCTAAGTTGTTTCTGCATCTTGGCTATTGTGAATGATGTTGCAAGGTACAAGACAGGACAAATACCCCTTTGAGATCATGGTGTTAATTTTTTGGATACATACCCAGAAGTGGGATTGCTGGATCAAATAGTAATTCTCTTTTTAAGGTTTTGAGGAACCTCCAATCTGTTTTCCAGCGGCTACACCAGTTTACATCCCCCCCAACAGTGTACAGGGTTCCACATCCTCCTCAACACTTGTCATCTTTTGTTTTTTGATAATGACCATCCTAACTGATGGGAGATGGTATCTCATTGTCATTTGATTTGCATTTTCTTGATGATTAGTGAGGGAGGAACTAAGCTTATCCCAAATTTACAGAATAGGAAACTGATGTCCAGAGATGAACTTACCAAGGTCACATGACTGGTAAGGGTCAGAGGTGGGATTTGAACCCAGGAGAAAAGCTCCAGGATGTACGTGCCTGGCGAGTACGTCGCACGGTCTTCCATGTGCTTAGCAAACCTGGGATCATGCTGTTTTGTATTCTGTTCTTTTCTCTCAATGTCATATTGGAATGATTTCTCATAACATTAAATGTTCTGCTGAAACACAATTTTAAGGCGGTTGGTTGCATGATGACCTTTCTATGCTGTGGACACTTTATGTTTACTGGGCCTGGGACGTCCCAGACTTTCCCTTTTGGAGGAGACTCTGAGGACTACTTCCTGCTTATTTATGTTTGCGGGTCCTTCTGATCATCGCTTTAGCATAAACCTTAGAAGCAAAATTACTGGGACAAGACTATACATATATTAAGAACAAGTCATTCCAAAAAGAGACATTGTTTATGGTTCCCTGAAGACCACTTGGAAAATGAGTTTGACAAACTGTTCACTTGAGTCTCCAGTAAGCCCATGCATGACATTTGCTGTTTTAAAAAAAATGCCATTTCTGCTCTCACCTTTTCCCCCGTTGTCAGCTCTGCAACCAGTCCTCTTTCACCCCCCTCAAGCCGATCGTAATCCAGGGCCACCCCAGAGGGACCAGGCACACGGAACCGTGGACACACGGCAGGTGTGCACAGAGAAGGTAACTGCAAGGCTTAGGGGTGTGTTTCAGGGTGGGGTGACAAGACTGAAGTGAATGCCCCCCTCTCGCCCGACTGCAGCCTTTCCCTGGTCCCTGAAGAGGAAGCCCCTCACTCCTCTGGCCCCCTACCCACACCTGTGTTGCTTTCTCCATCTGGCCCTCCCCATTGGGGGTTGTCTCTTTATGTGTCTCCATGAATCGGTGGTGGGTTCCTAACCCAGCCCTCTATCCCTGGGGTCCACCCCAGCACCTGGCACATAGTAGGTGCTCAGTAAATTTGTCCTGAATGGAGAGATGAGGAAGGAAGGGCGTCGTCCCTTTCGCTGATTTGTCTTGCCCGAGTAAAGGCCCATACCGTGCATTGCGTGGGGTGTGTTTTCCACCTTGTTTATTCTTCCCTGCTCCTTCTCTCATGTGGGTCTCCCTCCACCTCTGACCCCTGCTGTCCCCAGCCTGGGCCTCTGCTTCCAGGTGGGAAGAAGTGATGCTTCCACTCCAAATGTGCCAAACCATGGCAGCTCGAACCAGTGGTTTGTAGCTCTGCCCCTGGAGGAAGCTCAGAAACGCTGAAGGCTTAGTGCACCCTGGGGCCCCTTTACATGCGTGGCATCCTCGCCAGCAGCCTTGGAGGCCAAGGGAAGGAGCATGCTGGGCCCTGGAGGGGTGGGCATGGCTCAGGGATCCACACGGCCCATCACTTGGGAAGTGGGACTGGAAAGGACACTGCAGGTGTGGGTGGCAGAGAGCTGGTGACTGGGGTGGGGGGACAAACGGGAACCATCTCAGCTTGAAGGGCCTCACCCAGAACCCCCCTGGAGCAGGCCACTGCCAAAGGTCCTGTGAGATGGGAAGGGTAGAAGGTATTTTTATTACCCGTTACCATCCCTCTGAAAGAGGAGGGGGCGGAGTTGGTGGGGGCCATCACAAACTCTTCCACTGTCTAGAACACTCGCGGACACTTCCTTGGGGGCTGGTTCGCCCCAGCTGCAGTCACGTGGTGCTGGAGGAGACTGTCAATCACGTTGGGCAGGGCCACGTGATCAAGTAAAGCCAATCATAGTACCCCCAAGCCCCCCGCCAGGATGGTTGCTCCAGGGCTGGACACGTGATCTGAGGTGGCCCAATCAGAGCCCTCCTTGGTATCCTGAGGTTTTTCTGAGCTTCCTTCCTTAGGGATTAGACGCGTTAGGGATATATGTGGAGAAGTGTGAGGGAAGAAAGTTGTCAGGCTAAGAGAATCAAAGATGAGAGATGGGAAAGAGTGAGGGAGAGAAAGAGGGAGCTGATGGCTTCTGATTTCTTGGGTCCAGTCACTGAGATCTTCGCCTCTGCTGTGGTTCCTGTGTCCCGGATCCCCAGTGTCCTTCCAGTAAGTCTCCCCTTTCCTTGAAGCCACTTGGAGTTGGGCTCCTCTCACTTGTGGTTCAGATCCTGCCCGATCATGATGCACCTCCCCGACCCAAAGAGAGGCACCCATTTGTGTTAGCACCGTTGAGAATGGAAACTTTTATTCTTTGCTGAGAATGGGGCTTTGCAGAGCACCACAGTCCCCCGCCATCCCTGGGTGGGAGTGCCCTACGTGTGAGTGAGTGTGTGTTTGGAGGGGGCCTGACTGCTGAAGCGGCCCCAGCCTTTACACTGCGGGAGCCAGGCCAACCCTGTTGTTTCCCCGATCGTAAACCGAGAAATACAGCCTCAGGAAGACGTCGCCCAGGATCCAGGTCTCCGAGCGGCTCATGTTCTCTGTGCCCCCTCCAAAGGTGCTGAGGCATTGGCCCCGAAGGTTCTGAGGGAGACGAAATGCACAGCAGTCAGCCTGAGCCCTTACCTGCCACCCTCTCGGCATCCGGAGCCGGCAGCTTCTCGGTTTTATTTCCCTCCTTTGGTAAGAACCAAGTAGCTCTCTCAGCAGCTGCGGAAGTGGGGTGCCCATCCAAGACCAAGAGCGGCCAAGGCATGTGGTTGCCATGAGGGAGAGGGGCTGGGGGAGGGGAGGACGGGAGTTTGGGATGAGCAGATGCAAAGCACTATAGAGAGGATGGGTGAACGACAAGGCCCTGCTGTAGAGCCCAGGGAGCTCTATTCAAGCTCCCGTGATCAACTAGTGGAAAAGAAGAAGAAAAAGGATACAAACACACGTATAACTGAGTCAGTTTCCGTGTTCATCTATCTGAGGGCTCAGGTTGAACTGAAGCTCCTTGAGGGCCGAGCCCCTTACTGTTCCCTTCTTCTTGTGCCTCGCACCAGGCCAGCACGGGGTAGTGTTCCATTTATTTCAGGATGATGGAAGTCCCAGACTGCCCCTTACTCTCAAGTGGTTGTTTTTGTGGGAGGCACTGGCCCAGCCACAGGGGCTCCGTGGCATCTGCAATGGTGTGGCTTGCCCTGCAGAGGGCCCCCTCCTGCAAGCAGGAGCCCAAGGGTTCCTGCAATTCCACCAGGGTTGGCCCTTCACCTTTCTGATGTAGGCTTGAGGGGGCACTGGGTAGTCGTTGCCGTTGATGCTGAAGATGATTGTAGGCAGGCGAGCCACATAGCTACATGAAACCGCATACTGTTAGAGAAAGAGGGAGAGAGGTTGGCCCAGGTGATCCCTGGCGTGTGACCCTGTGGCGTGACCCTTCACCTCGTGACCCCGTGGCGTGACCCGTCACCTCATGACCGACAGGGCTGGCGCTGATGAGCATCTGGATGGCGGTGACCAGTCGGCTCGGGCCGAGCACAAACGAGGTCCCGGTATCCAAAATGGCCTGGCAGCCGCGGACACAACCAAAAGCCACACCGTTTATGGTGATGCTGGGAGACAGTGGGACAGAGTGGACACCAAGGTCACTGTGAAGTCTCCCCCCACGACTGCCCCCTCCCTGACTGTCTCCCTTCAGCTCACTCCCTGCCTCTGTTTGCCTTTGGTCTGGTCGCCTAACCTTCGCTGACTGCCTTTCAGCTCCTGAGTGCATCAGGCTCTTTGGTGCCTCAGGGCCTTGGCATGTGCTGCTCGCCCTTCCTAGAAGACCCCCATCCCCTTTGTCTAGCTAATTTCTCCTCATCTTCCAGGTTCCAGCTTACTTGTCATTTTTTCAGGGAAGTCCTCCCCCCCAGACTAGATCAGTCTCCTGTCCTGGTCACTCTCTGTAGTCTCTTCCTCATTTCTAGCATGTACCGAAGTGGAAATTCATTATTATGTGTGTGACTCGTTTCATGTACGTCTGCCTTACTAGATGTAAGGGCAATTTGTAGCCTCAGTGCCTCTCTCAAGTGCCTAGCACACAGCGGATGCACAATGTATGTTTGTTGAATGAATGAATGAATGAAAAAGTGGATGAGGAACAGCCAGAGCCCTGTATGTGCTGTGTGACCGATAACGGGTCAACCCACACAGTGAAGATGGAGGTTCTCCGGGGCAGCAGGTGCTGAGAGTAGAGGTGTCGGAGACACAGGCTGCCCGGGGAGAGGTTGTCTCCCAGCATGGCCCACTCACACAGCTCAGACACTGAGGCCCCCGGCCAGGCGATGCCTGAGCTAGTCCAGGGGCCTTCAAAGGACACGTAAGCTTTTGTCTGAGGGCATCACTGAGAATCCCGTCAATCATTGCCCCTTGATCTCAGGCCACTCCTGGATCCCGGCTTCCTGATTCTCTCTGTCACAGCCCCTGCCCCACTGTGTGCCCGGGATGAGGGGTGGCTATGGGTGGGGCGAGTGTCTCTTTGTATGAGTTGCTTTCAGGTCTCAAGAATGCAGCCAACCTCTCTCCACTGCTGGGGAGTTTCTCCCTAAGGAAACCAGTTTTCCTGGTTTGTCCAGGACTTTCCCTGTTTTGAAACTGGTAGTTTTGTGTAGTGAGAGCTCCCTGGGTCCCGGGTAGCCCTAGACAGTTGGTCAACTTATCACAACCCTGTTCAGGCTGGTGACATCCTCCCTCATCCTCTTTCACTGCACTTCAGGGTCTTCAAACCGTGCTCCCTGCCTTCCAGCGTGGTGGGTGCAGCCCTCTTGGGCTGAAGACATCTCTCTGAACCCTGTTCAGGACCCTGGTCAGAGCCCTGGTCAGGGGCCTGGGGTGATTATGAACCCATGGGTGGTGTGTGTATCTGTGTGTGTTTTTGTGTGTATCTGTGTGCCTGTGCGTGTGCTTACACGTGTGTCTTTGGGGGTGGAGCGTATGTCTGTGTGTGTGACTGTGCGTCTGTGCGTTTCTTTGTGTGTCTGCATGTGTCCGTGTGCACGTGTGGCAGCATCACTTGGGGTGGCCCTCAGAGGGAGGGGCTTACCGGTTCATGGTTATCTGCCAGTAGTGGGGTCGGGACACTGGTATCCACTGGAGCTTTCCTTTGTGGTAGCTGTTGTCCACCCCGCCTAACATCACAATGCTGCCATTCTCCTTCTGGCTGAGGAGAAAAGAAAGAGGGAGGGCTCGTTGTAGGAGAATAACGGCAGGCACTGTCTGAGGGCTGTGCTTCTCCACCCATCCTTGGCACTATTAGGGTCCCCATTTTACAGAGACGGAAATTGAGGCCCGGAGGGATTGAGGACCTGTCCGAGGTGGGTCACCGACTAGTGAGTGGCACAGAAGGGGTTCGAAGCTGGGCAGCCTGGCTGGGCTCCGACCACCCACCCTTCTGAAGAGGGCCCGGTCCCCTCCAGCAACCAGAGTGCTCAGAGATACCCTCAGAGGACACCGTGCCGGAGGGGTCTGGCTGCCCCCTCGCCTAGCCTGTCATTGTTCAGAAAAGCCGAGGCCCGAGGGCGCCAAGGGTGTGGGCTCAGGCTCACCCAGGGTTGGCTTCACCAGCCTGTGTGACCTGTGCCACCCATGGGGCCTCACACTCAGCAGGGCCCTGAGCCTCTGCTATCCCTGTCTTGAAATTCCTAATACTTTTTTTATTTTTTATTTTTTTCGGTACGCGGGCCTCTCACTGTTGTGGCCTCTCCCGTTGCGGAGCACAGGCTCCGGACGCGCAGGCTCAGCGGCCGTGGCTCACGGGCCCAACCGCTCCGCGGCATGTGGGATCCTCCCGGACCAGGGCACGAACCCGCGTCCCCTGCATCGGCAGGCGGACTCCCAGCCACTTCGCCACCAGGGAACCCCCTCCTAATACTTTTTGAACAAGAGGTCCCACGTTTTCATTTCGCGCTGGCACCTGCGAATTGTGTAGCTGCTTCTGGGCTCCTGGTAAAATGTTAGTGAGGAGGAAACATTCCCACCATCCCTCTCCTTCCTCCCATATGAAATCCATCAGCACATCCTGTTGCCTTTTCCTCCAACCTGTATCCTGATATCTTCCACTGCTCTCCCTCTTCCCTTCACACCCCCCCGGACCAAGCTGCTGCCCCTGAGCCCATGAGCATGCTTGTGTTCTCATAAAACTTTATTTACAAAAACCAGTGGCAGGGCCAGATGTGGCCCTGGGGCCATAGTTATCCCGGGCTAGACTGTCTCTCAGGAAACTTCTGAATCAGGTGGGCTACAACTTTTCATGCAACTGAAAGCATCTTACAGCTGACTTAGAGAGAGGGCTTGTGCAGTTCAGACTTACGTGCTCAAGTAGAAGGCAAAGACAGACTGAGAAATGACGCCTCGTCTCTTCAGGTTGTCGAAGACAGGGGTGGTCCCTTGGATGGCGAGGCTGCGGTAGCCCAAGCCCAGGATGCCATCAAAGGGTGCATGCTCCAGCCCAAACTGCGCCTTGCTCAGGGCAAACGGCTGGACGACATCGACAAGTTTCCCGATCTGTGGGAGAGGAGAGTGTTCCCACATAAAGGTTTGGGAAGTGGGGCTGGGACTGGGCTGGGATGGAGATGCCATGAGCACCGCAGAGAAGAACTGTGGCCTGGCTGTGCCCTGTGTTGACCTCAGATAGTTAGACCAAGCTGCGACTGGAATTTGGGTTCCATTTGTGCTGGGCTGTGGCTTTTAACCAACACCTGCCCATCCTGCAAACACCATGTGAAGTGAGCGAAATTGGCCACATGCTTCCTGTGCAGGTGGAAAAACAGGGACTCAACAGGACCAAATGGTTCCGACTGGAGGACAGAATGAGTAGAGAGCAGGATAGTCTTCTCTTCGGCGTCACTATGATCTGATGACAGAAATGGACTGAGTTCATCGCAATGCATTGTGGATTCTGCATCTGCCTAGGCAGACAGAAGCCCATTTTACAATGTCGCTGCCAGGGTGCTTATGAAAATTCTGCCTGGGAAACACGCTTTGGGGATGTGCGTCTGCGTGTGTGTGAGAGAGAGAGAATACTTAGGCCCTTTGGGGGATGCAGGCTATAGTTTTCACTAGGCTCTCAAAGGCCCCCTCTTGTGGACCTCCATTTATCAGGCCCTTCCCACGTCTGTGGCCCCCTGCTTTCCCTGTCTGGATTCCCGAAGCCCTCAGTTCCCCGCAACCGCCCAAGATCAGTTTTATCCTCTCCCCAAGTACCGCACACCTGATGAATCCTGACTGGCCAGCCCAGCTCCACCGTTTACCTGATGCCTGACCTTGGCAAGGCCCTGGCTTTCTGTACCTCGGTTCCCTCATCTGTCTAGTGGAGCTAATCATAGCACTTGCTATGTGGGGTTGCTGCAGGAGTAAACGAGTTATTACCGTGAAAGTACCTGGCACAGCCTGAGGATATAAGAGTGGGTGCTTTTTTCCCCTCTCTCCCTGCTCCCACAAAAGGAACCTTGAGCTGCTCATGGGCAAAGGAGCTGCAAACCCACACCTCAAGCCACTCTCTGGGTCAGCCCTTCTGGGAGTTTGTGTGTCAGCAGGGACACTGTCTCCCCAGGGACACAACACTGTGGGGTGGGCGGCCAGCCACTAGGGGACTTTGGGAAAGACGGGCCCTCCCAGTTGGGCCTGCATCTGTTTTGTAAGCTGCGGTTGCTCCCAGGGCCAGCCCTGACTCGGCTTCTGGTTTCCAGTTACCCGAACAGTGTCGTAGCCAAGAAATCCAACCATCCTCCCGGAGCCGTAGGTGAGGTCGACGGGAAAGCCCGAGAGCCGGAAGGTGGTGGACTTGTGAGGGTTGAAGACATTGTGTGTATCTGCGGACACAAGAGATGTGTGTCCGTCAGGTGCCAAGGACGGAGAAGGGGGTGGGAGGGGGAGTACAAGATGGGCGGGGGGGCAGGTACTCACAGCAGGGGACACTGTCGCAGTAGGTGGAAGGCACCCACAAGTCAGCTGAGCCGGTGTCAAAGACGACCTTGAACTGCTGAGGGGGCGTTCCAATGCTGATGTTGCCGACATAGGCTAGCTACAGGGGCCGGGGAGGGGTGGGGTGGTCAGACCTGGCTGCCCTGGCCGCCCTCGATTCCCAGAGTACTGCTTCCCTCGAGGTGTCCCGTGTCTCCTGAGATCACTTTCCAACTGCCCCACCTCACAGCCTCTGCTCACACCGGTGCCTTCATTTGATTTTTTTCTTTCTTTTCCTCCATGCGGGCTCTTAGTTCCCTGACCAGGGATCGAACCCGGTCCCCCTGCAGTGGGAGCGCAGAGTCTTAAGCACTGGCCTGCAGGCGAGTCCTGGTGCGTTCATTTGAGAAGCTCTCCAGTCCCCCCTTTAAGGCCCAGCCTGTTTCTTTCTCCAGTTGGCCCTCCTAGGTCACCCCAGGCCACCTCCTCTGAACTCAGACCATGTCCTATCACTACCACGCTTTTATTTGACATGTATTTACTCTTTGCCTATCACTCAGGCTGTCCTATGCATTCTTGAGGAAGAGACGAGACCTTTTTAAAAATCAATAACAATAACCATAGTGTTAGATTTTCATGGCGTCACAGGCCATAGGGGCTCAGTAACTTTTTACTGGTGTCCTTGGATCTGCGGAGGCTGAACTTTGTCTGCCTGGGGTTTCAATCTTGATTTGCAGTTGGCTTTATCTTTCGATCAGACACGGCTCACCTTTCATCTGTAACTCAGTGGCTCACTTAGTTCAGGAGGAAAAATCTCCCTCAAACTAATGACATATCTTTGGCAAGAAATGGGTGTTTACCTGCCACCTGGTCATTGCCGAGCCCAGTTACCACCGACCAAGAGTTGAGGACGAGAGTGCCCTCTTCTCTGGGAATGGGGTCCGTATTCCCCAGTGTTTCTGCTTCCTGCAGGAGCCCTAGCCCCACCACACCGCCTGGCGCCTCCAGATGAACCCCAGTGCCAGGCCAGAGCACCAGGGGGCGCTGTAGAGTGCCATCCACCCAACACACTCACATCCAGGTAGTTCCTCAGGGGATGAAGAGACAATTTTGGGTCATGGGCGACATTCTGGGACCTGTCGTCATTGTTCTTCAACAGGAAGTTTGTCAGCAAGTTTTTTTCCCTGAGGGTTTCTCGCATGGTCTTCATCTTTGTTAGCGGGATTCTTTCACCGAGCATTGGGAAAAGGAAACAAAGAAGGGTCAGCAATCAGCTGTCTGTGTTATAGTACGACTGTCATACCTTGCATTGTAATGGCACTGTGTATATTCCAAGCATTTTTATGAGTGTCCTCTCATATCAGGATGCCATGAAAAGACCATGACAAAGACCTAGGTTTGAATACAGGTTCTGTTGTATAATTTGGATAAGCCATATGACCATTTGGAGTCTCAGTTTCCCCCTCGGCAGGTAGAAAGGTAGAATATAGCTCCTATCGTCCGTATAGAATGCTCTGGGTATTAAGTGAGATGATGTATATAATGTACCTGATATGTAAGAAGTGTCAACAATGACAGCCCTTCCCATTGCTATTGCCATCCCACTGTATCTTTTTCTAAGAAGTTCTGGGAAGGAGTCCGAAGGGGGATCATTACCCTCTTTTTACAGGGAGGAATTTGAAATGCAGGGAATTTGTGACTTGGCTGTGGTCACACTGCTTGTTAGAGGTAAATCAGCCTAGAAGTAGCCTTCCAGATCTTTCTCCAGGGCTCCAGCAGAAGAGAGGGGTGAGAGAGGAAGCCAGGAGATGGGGAATAAATTAGGGAAATTAAGAAGCTAGAGAAGCAAGGAAGAATCAAAATAGAAAAAACAAAACAAAACAAAAAAACTGAAAACTCAGAGAGTTCTGCATGCACAGAGACATCCAAAGGGGATGGAGAGATAAAGGAGAGAGATACAGAGATGAAGACACAGACACATACACAGAAATGCAGAGAGAGCAGAGAGAATACCTAGAAGCAATCACAGGAGAAATGCTGTTCATAGGACCACATTTACAGTTGCACAGGTTGTGCACTGAGCAATCCCAAGGAGTGCCATTTTCACATAGGTCATGATGTGACGGTACCCCAAGAGTTGTGCAGCCCTGCAGGCCTACCCCAAGACCCTTGGGCCCCATGTTGCCCATGGCACGGTACTCATCAATAAGTGAGAGTTGAACTTCAAGAGTGTCAGGGAATGATTACATTCCCTTCTGAGCCTGATGGGTGGAAGAATAAGAGGACAAGAAAGACCCCAGAAAGAGAGATGATGCCACTTACAGTCCCCGCACTTACATGACTAGGCACTCTGAGAGGGCCACCAGCCCAAGGATCCCAAGCCACTTCATGCTTCTTTTCTGGGTCCAAGTACTCAGGAAAGAGTCAGTTCTGAGCATGCAGTGGTGGCCAAGGGCTCCTAGTTATATATGCTCTGACATGCCCTAATTGTCCCCTTTAGGCCACTAATGGATCTGTTTAGAAATACGAACCTCTCGATAAAATCTTTACCTCCATCAGTGTCTGCGGGGAGTGGACTTGGAAAATTCTCAGAATACAGAGATTTCTACTGTAATCTCTTCCTTGGGGCTTGGCTGGAAACCAAACTAAACTGCATGGATTAACTAAGAGTGGGGAGACTGTTGCCAACTTGGAGATAAAACACTACTAACAACGTGATAAAAGTAAATACTACTAGAGAAATGCTTGATATTCGTGATCTCATGTGATCATGAAGCGTGCGTTGTTGTCCTCAGCTGGAGAGGAGATCGCTCGGAGGAAAAGAGTTCAAATGGCAAAGTGAAGACTTTAGGGGCAGCCCAGTGACATGCGAGTGGCTTTACGTAGTGGGACCGATGGCACAGTTCAGGGGCACCTGTGATGCCAATATGCATCAAAGGTCTGGGCTAGAGTAGTATTACAATTACACAGCTTCACTATTGGGAGAAATGTGATGCATGCATCCATGAGATACTTTATATCGTCCAACAAACATACACGGAGGACCCTGTGTGCTAGGGTCCGGGGTAGATGCTGTAAAGTCAAAGTCAAGTAAGACACAGGACGTCCTTATCTTCAGGGAGCTAGCAGTCTAGGGAAGCTCTCACAAACTCATGACCCAGGAGGCAAGAGAAATGAATGGAAGGGCTGGGCGGGCACCAGGGACACAGGGCAGCACATGCCCTACCACTGGGGGCAGTCGCTCCTCAGCTCCCACCAGCGGCTGGTTGGGAAGTTTTCAAGAGAAGTTAGAAGTCTGGATATTTATGTAAAATCCCCTGATTTTAAATGTTAGCGACTAATTTTGTTTGTTTTTTTCAAAAAACATAGTGTGAGCCAAACCTCAAACAACTAACTGTGTGCTGGATTCAGCCTGCAGGCTGTGCAGGTTTTTATTTCTGGCCTAGAGGTGGGAGTAGAGAGGGGACAGAGAGGGGGTTCAATTCATGTTGGTCGAATGAGTAAGAGACCGAATGCATCTTAACCATGTTAATTTTCCTTCCTTTTGTAAAGAAAGATTACCAGGGTCATATAAACCAATGAATTTAATAATGTCCACTTGCTGAGCATCTGGTATAATTCCCAACTAGGGTCCATGGCTTGAAACATTTTCTCTACCAAACCAAGCATGCAAAGAAATAACTTCTAAGTGTCTTATCAGTCAAAGAAGACAAAAGAGACCACTCAGAGCTCCTGCTCAGCCTGAGGTGAACAGGGCTACCTGTTAAACTGTTATTCCAGCCAAAGTAAAGATGATGGAGTTTTATGGTTCCTTCCAGGCTTCCCAGGACGTGGGTGTTCCTGCGTGAGATCTATCCAGGCCTGGCCCTTGGGTAGAACAACGGGAGGCTGGCCTGGTAACCAGGTGGGTGATAGATTGGGAGCTGCGTCTTGCTACTCATTTTTGAATGTTGTTAAAATTCAGTTTTGGCGTTTCAGTCTCTACGCAGGGTATCTGACGGCAACTAGCAAGTGACACACACTATACCATTTAGCTCAGCAATTCTACTTCTAGGGATCTATCCCAAAGATACACTGGCAAAAATACAAAAAGACATATGTACAAGCCATTCACTGCAACACTGTTTGTAAAAGCAGAAGTTAGAAACTCCCCTGTAGTGACCATCCATGGGGGAGTGTTGAATAAGGCACAGGGCATCCGAACAACTGGGCATAATGCAGATGGAGGGAGGCATGGAGGGTGAGATCTTCAGGGTGTACTGTTTAGTTTTTAAAAAAGGGGAACCGGAGAAGTGCTTCTAGTTTGTTACTTTTACATACGTGTATGTCTATTTTCAATAAGAAAGAGTGGAAGAATAAGCCAAAAACTAAAGGAAAAAAATTGTAATTTATGGGGGAGGGGCAGGGACACAAGTGTGATTTTTCGTCTTATAGTTTGACTTTGCAACCATGTACATGTGTTCCAGAATCAAAGAAGAGATAAACACATCTGTGGAAATTGAGAACTAAGGCAAATGAGCCTAATTCTACCAAGTTGGTGACCCAGCCGCACACAACAAAACATCACTTAAGTGGCTTTAAAATGCAGAACTTTGACTACATTCAGAGTGGGATATCTTCTAAGAACAAAGACAGACACACAAACACATCCTCCCTCCAAAACCAAACCCAAAACCAAAAACCAAAGAAATCTGAAACTATATCCAGCACCTTATTGTTGGTGATGTTGCTACTGTTATTTTGAGAGTATCTTATGTATGTTACAGGTTAACGCAAGTAAGTAACTAATGCTAATGTTGTCATGAAGCACGACTTCCAGTGGAAGAGAGAAAAGATGTTTACGTATGAAACAAAAAGCTTAAGTAAAACCCTGCAGTCTGAAAACTTGAATTGGAAGTATAAGTTTGTACCAATTAATTATTTTCTTTTTTTTTTTTAAAGAAAATCTCTACTTTCTGGGTCTGACCACTGAAAAGCCTAGAAGCAATGGCAACTTGATAACAGGGACTTAGTGACTATCCTGAGGCCTAGCCTGTGGCCTCTGAACACCCTTTCCCACCAGAAGATACAGAGATTCTTGAAGAGATGGTTGACGTCAGGGCTGGGCCAAGAAATGCACAAGATAAGCCTGGGAATCTTGAAGGACCAGAAAGGTGAGGGCCTTCAAAGACCACCGGGGGCTGGACAAAAAGTTTAGGAATCCATGTAAAAAGGCCGAAATGGGACAATTTTAGCATCACATCAAATCGACTGAAACAAAATTAAATATATAAAAAACCATGACCGGGACTTCCCTGGTGGCGCAGTGTATAAGACTCCAGGCTCCCAATGCAGGGGGCCTGGGTTTGATCCCTGGTCAAGGACCTAGGTCCCACATGCCACAACTAAGAGTTCGCATGATGCAGCTAAAGATCCTGCATGCCGCAACTGAGGATCCCGAGTGCCGCAACAAAGACCCGGCACAGCCAAATAAATAATAAATATATATTTTGAAAGGCCGAATAATATTCCATTCTATGTCTCTACCACATTTCCTTTATCCATTCAACTGTTGATGGAGCTAAGTTGTTTCTGCATCTTGGCTATTGTGAATGATGTTGCAACGTACAAGACAGGACAAATACCCCTTTGAGATCATGGTGTGAATTTTTTGGAATACGTACCCATAAGTGGGATTGCTGGATCAAATAGTAATTCTCTTTTTAAGTTTTTGAGGAACCTCCATTCTGTTTCCCAGCAGCTACATCATTTTACATGCCCGCCAACAGTGTACAGGGTTCCACATCCTCTTCAACACTTGTCATCTTTTGTTTTTTGATAATGACCATCCTAACTGATGGGAGATGGTATCTCATTGTCATTTGATTTGCATTTTCTTGATGATTAGTGAGGGAGGAACTGAGCTTATCCCAAATTTACAGAATAGGAAACTGATGTCCAGAGATGAACTTACCAAGGTCACATGATTGGTAAGGGTCAGAGATGGGATTTGAACCCAGGCAGAAAAGCTCCAGGATGTACATGCCTGGCGAGTATGCTGCACTGTCTTTCGTGTGCTTAGCAAACCTGGGATCATGCTGTTTTGTATTCTGTTCTTTTCTCTCAATGTCATATTGGAATGATTTCTCATAACATTAAATGTTCTGCTGAAACACAATTTTAAGGCGGTTGGTTGCATGATGACCTTTCTATGCTGTGGACACTTTATGTTTACTGGGCCTGGGACGTCCCAGACTTTCCCTTTTGGAGGAGACTCTGAGGACTACTTCCTGCTTATTTATGTTTGCGGGTCCTTCTGATCATCGCTTTAGCATAAACCTTAGAAGCAAAATTACTGGGACAAGACTATACATATATTAAGAACAAGTCATTCCAAAAAGAGACATTGTTTATGGTTCCCTGAAGACCACTTGGAAAATGAGTTTGACAAACTGTTCACTTGAGTCTCCAGTAAGCCCATGCATGACATTTGCTGTTTTAAAAAAAATGCCATTTCTGCTCTCACCTTTTCCCCCGTTGTCAGCTCTGCAACCAGTACTCTTTCACCCCCCTCAAGCCGATCGTAATCCAGGGCCACCCCAGAGGGACCAGGCACACGGAACCGTGGACACACGGCAGGTGTGCACAGAGAAGGTAACTGCAAGGCTTAGGGGTGTGTTTCAGGGTGGGGTGACAAGACTGAAGTGAATGCCCCCCTCTCGCCCGACTGCAGCCTTTCCCTGGTCCCTGAAGAGGAAGCCCCTCACTCCTCTGGCCCCCTACCCACACCTGTGTTGCTTTCTCCATCTGGCCCTCCCCATTGGGGGTTGTCTCTTTATGTGTCTCCATGAATCGGTGGTGGGTTCCTAACCCAGCCCTCTATCCCTGGGGTCCACCCCAGCACCTGGCACATAGTAGGTGCTCAGTAAATTTGTCCTGAATGGAGAGATGAGGAAGGAAGGGCGTCGTCCCTTTCGCTGATTTGTCTTGCCCGAGTAAAGGCCCATACCGTGCATTGCGTGGGGTGTGTTTTCCACCTTGTTTATTCTTCCCTGCTCCTTCTCTCATGTGGGTCTCCCTCCACCTCTGACCCCTGCTGTCCCCAGCCTGGGCCTCTGCTTCCAGGTGGGAAGAAGTGATGCTTCCACTCCAAATGTGCCAAACCATGGCAGCTCGAACCAGTGGTTTGTAGCTCTGCCCCTGGAGGAAGCTCAGAAACGCTGAAGGCTTAGTGCACCCTGGGGCCCCTTTACATGCGTGGCATCCTCGCCAGCAGCCTTGGAGGCCAAGGGAAGGAGCATGCTGGGCCCTGGAGGGGTGGGCATGGCTCAGGGATCCACACGGCCCATCACTTGGGAAGTGGGACTGGAAAGGACACTGCAGGTGTGGGTGGCAGAGAGCTGGTGACTGGTGTGGGGGGACAAACGGGAACCATCTCAGCTTGAAGGGCCTCACCCAGAACCCCCCTGGAGCAGGCCACTGCCAAAGGTCCTGTGAGATGGGAAGGGTAGAAGGTATTTTTATTACCCGTTACCATCCCTCTGAAAGAGGAGGGGGCGGAGTTGGTGGGGGCCATCACAAACTCTTCCACTCTCTAGAACACTCGCGGACACTTCCTTGGGGGCTGGCTCGCCCCAGCTGCAGTCACGTGGTGGAAGAGACTGTCAATCACGTTGGGCAGGGCCACGTGATCAAGTAAAGCCAATCATAGTACCCCCAAGCCCCCCGCCAGGATGGTTGCTCCAGGGCTGGACACGTGATCTGAGGTGGCCCAATCAGAGCCCTCCTTGGTATCCTGAGGTTTTTCTGAGCTTCCTTCCTTAGGGATTAGACGCGTTAGGGATATATGTGTAGAAGTGTGAGGGAAGAAAGTTGTCAGGCTAAGAGAATCAAAGATGAGAGACGGGAAAGAGTGAGGGAGAGAAAGAGGGAGCTGATGGCTTCTGATTTCTTGGGTCCAGTCACTGAGATCTTCGCCTCTGCTGTGGTTCCTGTGTCCCGGATCCCCAGTGTCCTTCCAGTAAGTCTCCCCTTTCCTTGAAGCCACTTGGAGTTGGGCTCCTCTCACTTGTGGTTCAGATCCTGCCCGATCATGATGCACCTCCCCGACCCAAAGAGAGGCACCCATTTGTGTTAGCACCGTTGAGAATGGAAACTTTTATTCTTTGCTGAGAATGGGGCTTTGCAGAGCACCACAGTCCCCCGCCATCCCTGGGTGGGAGTGCCCTACGTGTGAGTGAGTGTGTGTTTGGAGGGGGCCTGACTGCTGAAGCGGCCCCAGCCTTTACACTGCGGGAGCCAGGCCAACCCTGTTGTTTCCCCGATCGTAAACCGAGAAATACAGCCTCAGGAAGATGTCGCCCAGGATCCAGGTCTCCGAGCGGCTCATGCTCTCTGTGCCCCCTGCCAAGGTGCTGAGGCATTTGCCCCGAAGGCTCTGGGGGAGACGAAATGCACAGCAGTCAGCCTGAGCCCTTACCTGCCACCCTCTCGGCATCCGGAGCCGGCAGCTTCTCGGTTTTATCTCCCTCCTTTGGTAAGAACCAAGTGGCTCTCTCAGCAGCTGCGGAAGTGGGGTGCCCATCCAAGACCAAGAGCGGCCAAGGCATGTGGTTGCCATGAGGGAGAGGGGCTGGGGGAGGGGAGGACGGGAGTTTGGGATGAGCAGATGCAAAGCACTATAGAGAGGATGGGTGAACGACAAGGCCCTGCTGTAGAGCCCAGGGAGCTCTATTCAAGCTCCCGTGATCAACTAGTGGAAAAGAAGAAGAAAAAGGATACAGACACACGTATAACTGAGTCAGTTTGCTGTACAGCAGAAATTAACACAACACTGTATATCAACTATACTTGAATAAATGTTAAACCAGAGCAAGAATGGCCTGTAGTTCCCCTCCTTCCTTCTGACCCTGCTCGCCGTTTCCTCTGCAGGGAATGCCTTTGCTTCTCCCTCTTCCCCACGACCCGTTCTCAGAGACTGCGCTCAGCCCCTCCAGGAAGGCTTCCTGGCCCCACGCTTGCCCTCCCTGGCCACTCCAGGCCGGGTTGGGTGACTCACCCAGGTGCTCCCCTTGTGTACAGCCCTCATCACTCTAATCTGCGCCCGGCACCCCTCGGCTCAGCCCCCGGGGGTGCCATTTGCATGGGATCCAGTGTAGCTTCGCCTGGACCCATGCAGGCCTCCTCGTGCCTCCATGAGGCTGGGGGTAGAATGGCTGAAATTCCCTTTCTTCCTCAAAGCCTTCTTTGAGGGCATCAGCCTCCTCTGAACTCCCATAGGGAGCTGGCATTAAGCCTCAACCCTGTGCAAGGGCCGTGCGGTCACTGTGCACCCTTAATTCACGGGAGCATGCAGCCTCCCCACAGAGGGGTCTGGTACCCCAACTCACAGAGTGGGAACTGGGGTTTAGCAAGGGGAAGTCGCAGGCGAGGACGAGGGTCGCCATGTAATTTGTCATCCAAAGCAGGACACCTTTGAGGTGGGAGGGAGACCGTTAACCATTATGGTGGGATAACACACTGAGACTGTGGCCACCCACCCCACTTGTCCCTTGGCCTATTGCAGGGATTGCTAGAGCTGACTTTCCGTGTTCATCTATCTGAGGGCTCAGGTTGAACTGAAGCTCCTTGAGGGCCGAGGCCCTTAGTGTTCCCTTCTCCTTGTGCCTCGCACCAGGCCAGCACGGGGTAGTGTTCCATTTATTTCAGGATGATGGAAGTCCCAGACTGCCCCTTACTCTCAAGTGGTTGGTTTTGTGGGAGGCACTGGCCCAGCCACAGGGGCTCCGTGGCATCTGCAATGGTGTGGCTTGTCCTGCAGAGGGCCCCCTCCTGCAAGCAGGAGCCCAAGGGTTCCTGCAATTCCACCAGGGTTGGCCCTTCACCTTTCTGATGTAGGCTTGAGGGGGCACTGGGTAGTCGTTGCCGTTGATTCTGAAGATGATTGTAGGCAGGCGAGCCACATAGCTACATGAAACCGCATACTGTTAGAGAAAGAGGGAGAGAGGTTGGCCCAGGTGATCCCTGGTGCGTGGAGAGCCCCGGAGTGACCCTGTGGCATGACCCTTCACCTCGTTATTGACAAGGCGGGCGCCGATGAGCCTTCGGATGGCGGTGATCACTCTACTTGGGCCAACTAGGAACGAGGTCCCGGTATCCACAATGGCCTGGCAGCCACGGCAACAACCAAAAGCCACACCGTTTATGGTGATGCTGGGAGACAGTGGGACAGAGTGGACACCAGGATCACTGTGAAGTCTCCCCCCATGACCGCCCCCCTCCCTGACTGTCTCCCTTCAGCTCACGCCCTGCCTCTGTTTGCCTTTGCTCTGGTCGCCTAACCTTCGCTGACTGCCTTTCAGCTCCTGAGTGCATCAGGCTCTTTGGTGCCTCAGGGCCTTGGCACGTGCTGGTCGCCCTTCCTAGAAGACCCCCATCCCCTTTGTCTAGCTAATTTCTCCTCATCTTCCAGGTTCCAGCTTACTTGTCTCTTTTTCAGGGAAGTCCTCCCCCCCAGAATAGATCAGGCTCCTGTCCTGGTCACTCTCTGTAGTCTCTTCCTCATTTCTAGCATGTACCGAAGTGGAAATTCATTATTATGTGTGTGACTCGTTTCATGTACGTCTGCCTTACTAGATGTAAGGGCAAGTTGTAGCCTCAGTGCCTCTCTCAAGTGCCTAGCACACAGCGGATGCACAATGTATGTTTGTTGAATGAATGAATGAATGAAAAAGTGGATGAGGAACAACCAGAGCCCTGTATGTGCTGTGTGACCGATAACGGTTCCACCCACACGGTGAAGATGGAGGTTCTCCGGGGCAGCAGATGCTGAGAGTAGGGGTGTCGGAGACACAGGCTGCCCTGGGAGAGGTTGTCTCCCAGCATGGCCCACTCACACAGCTCAGACACTGAGGCCCGCGGCCAGGCGATGCCTGAGCTAGCCCAGGGGCCTCCAAAGACACGGAAGCTTCTGTCTGAGGGCATCACTGAGAATCCCATCAATTATTGCCCCTTGATCTCAGGCCACTCCTGGATCCCGGCTTCCTGATTCTCTCTGTCACAGCCCCTGCCCCACTGTGTGCCCGGGATGGGGGGTGGCTATGGGTGGGGCGAGTGTCTCTTTGTATGAGTTGCTTTCAGGTCTCAAGAATGAAGCCAACCTCTCTCCACTGCTGGGGAGTTTCTCCCTAAGGAAACCAGTTTTCCTGGTTTGTCCAGGACTTTCCCTGTTTTGAAACTGGTAGTTTTGTGTAGTGAGAGCTCCCTGGGTCCCGGGTAGCCCTAGACAGTTGGTTAACTTATCACAACCCTGTTCAGGCTGGTGACATCCTCCCTCATCCTCTTTCACTGCACTTCAGGGTCTTCAAACCGTGCTCCCTGCCTTCCAGCGTGGTGGGCGCAGCCCTCTTGGGCTGCACACGTCTCTCTGAACCCTGTTCAGGACCCTGGTCAGAGCCCTGGTCAGGGGCCTGGGGTGATTATGAACCCATGGGTGGTGTGTGTATCTGTGTGTGTTTTTGTGTGTATCTGTGTGCCTGTGCGTGTGTTTACACGTGTGTCTTTGGGGGTGGAGCGTATGTCTGTTTGTGTTTTTGTGTGTGTCTGTGTGCCTGTGCGTGTGCTTACACGTGTGTCTTTGGGGGTGGAGCGTATGTCTGTGTGTGTGACTGTGCGTCTGTGCGTTTCTTTGTGTGTCTGCATGTGTCCGTGTTCACGTGTGGGAGCATCACTTGGGGGGGCCCTCAGAGGGAGGGGCTTACCGGTTCATGGTTATCTGCCAGTAGTGGGTTCGGGACACTGGTATCCACTGGAGCTTTCCTTTATGGTATCTGTGGTCCACCCCGCCTAACATCAACATGCTGCCATTCTCCTTTCGGCTGAGGAGAGAAGGAAGAGGGAGGGCTCGTTGTGGGAGAATAACGGCAGGCACTGTCTGAGGGCTGTGCTTCTCCACCCATCCTTGGCACTATTAGGGTCCCCATTTTACAGAGACGGAAATTGAGGCCCGGAGGGATTGAGGACCTGTCCGAGGTGGGTCACCGACTAGTGAGTGGCACAGAAGGGGTTCGAAGCTGGGCAGCCTGTCTGGGCTCCGACCACCCACCCTTCTGAAGAGGGCCCGGTCCCCTCCAGCAACCAGAGTGCTCAGAGATACCCTCAGAGGACACCGTGCCGGAGGGGTCTGGCTGCCCCCTCGCCTAGCCTGTCATTGTTCAGAAAAGCCGAGGCTCGAGGGCGCCAAGGGTGTGGGCTCAGGCTCACCCAGGGTTGGCTTCACCAGCGTGTGTGACCTGTGCCACCCATGGGGCCTCACACTCAGCAGGGCCCTGAGCCTCTGCTATCCCTGTCTTGAAATTCCTAATACTTTTTCTATTTGTTTCGGTACGCGGGCCTCTCACTGCTGTGGCCTCTCCCGTTGCGGAGCACAGGCTCCGGACGCGCAGGCTCAGCGGCCATGGCTCACGGGCCCAGCCGCTCCGTGGCATGTGGGATCCTCCCGGACCAGGTCACGAACCCGCGTCCCCTGCATCGGCAGGCGGACTCCCAACCACTGCGCCACCAGGGAACCCCCTCCTAATACTTTTTGAACAAGAGGTCCCACGTTTTCATTTCGCGCTGGCACCTGCGAATTGTGTAGCTGCTTCTGAGATCCGGGTAAAATGTTAGTGAGGAGGAAACATTCCCACCATCCCTCTCCTTCCTCCCATATGAAATCCATCAGCACATCCTGTTGCCTTTTCCTCCAACCTGTATCCTGGTATCTTCCACTGCTCTCCCTCTTCCCTTCACACTCCCTGGACCAAGCTGCTGCCCCTGAGCCCATGAGCATGCTTGTGTTCTCATAAAACTTTATTTACAAAAACCAGTGGCAGGGCCAGATGTGGCCCTGGGGCCATAGTTATCCCGGGCTAGACTGTCTCTCAGGAAACTTCTGAATCAGCTGGGCTACAACTTTTCATGCAACTGAAAGCATCTTACAGCTGACTTAGAGAGAGGGCTTGTGCGGTTTGGACTTACCTGCTCAAGTAGAAGGCAAAGACAGACTGAGGAATGAGGCTTCGTTTCCTCAGGGTGTCGAAGATGGGGGTGGTCCCTTGGGTGGCGAGGCTGGGGTAGCCCAAGCCCAGGATGCCATCAAAGGGTGCATCTTCCATCCCAAACTGTAACTTGCTCAGGCCAAATGGCTGGCCCATGTCAATAAGTTTCCCGATCTGTGGGAGAGGGGAGTGTTCCCACATAAAGGTTTGGGAAGGGGGGCTGGGACTGGGCTGGGATGGAGATGCCATGAGCACCGCAGAGAAGAACTGCGGCCTGGCTGTGCCCTGTGTTGACCTCAGATAGTTAGACCAAGCTGCGACTGGAATTTGGGTTCCATTTGTGCTGGGCTGTGGCTTTTAACCAACACCTGCCCATCCTGCAAACACCATGTGAAGTGAGCGAAATTGGCCTCATGCTTCCTATGCAGGTGGAAAAACAGGGACTCAACAGGACCAAATGGTTCCGACTGGAGGACAGAATGAGTAGAGAGCAGGATAGTCTTCTCTTTGCCATCACTGTGATCCGATGACAGAAATGGACTGAATTCGTCGCAGTGCATCGTGGAATTTGCATCCGCCCAGAAAGACAGAAGCCCATTTTACAATGTCGCTGCCAGGGTGCTTATGAAAATTCTGCCTGGGAAACACGCTTTGGGGATGTGTGTGTGCATGTGCATGTGTGTTTGTGTGTGTGAGAGAGAGAGAGAGAGAGAGAGAGAGAGAACTCAGGCCCTTTGGGGGATGCAGGCTGTAGTTTTCACTAGGCTCTCAAAGGCCCCCTCTCGTGGACCCCAATTTATCAGGCCCTTCCCACATCTGTGGCCCCCTGCTTTCCCTGTCTGGTTTCCCGAAGCCCTCAGTTCCCCGCAACCGCCCAAGATCAGTTTTATCCTCTCCCCAAGTACCACACACCTGATGAATCCTGACTGGCCAGCCCAGCTCCACCGTTTACCTGATGCCTGACCTTGGCAAGGCCCTGGCTTTCTGTACCTCGGTTCCCTCATCTGTCTAGTGGAGCTAATCTAATCATAGCACTTGCTATGTGGGGTTGCTGCAGGAGTAAACGAGTTATTACCGTGAAAGTACCTGGCACAGCCTGAGGATATAAGAGTGGGTGCTTTTTTCCCCTCTCTCCCTGCTCCCACAAAAGGAACCTTGAGCTGCTCATGGGCAAAGGAGCTGCAAACCCACACCTCAAGCCACTCTCTGGGTCAGCCCTTCTGGGAGTTTGTGTGTCAGCAGGGACACTGTCTCCCCAGGGACACAACACTGTGGGGTGGGCGGCCAGCCACTAGGGGACTTTGGGAAAGACGGGCCCTCCCAGTTGGGCCTGCATCTGTTTTGTAAGCTGCGGTTGCTCCCAGGGCCAGCCCTGACTCGGCTTCTGGTTTCCAGTTACCCGAACAGTGTCGTAGCCCAGAAATCCAATGATCCTCCCGGAGCCGTAGATGAGGTCGATGGACCGGCCCCAGAGCCGGAAGGTGGTGGACGTGTGAGGGTTGAAGAGCTTGTGTGTACCTGCGAACACAAGAGATGTGTGTCCGTCAGGTGCTAAGGACAGAGAAAGGGGTGGGAGGGGGAGTACAAGATGGGCGGGGGGGCAGGTACTCACGGCAGGGGCGACTGTAGCAGTAGATGGAGGGCACCCACAGGTCAGCTGAGCCGGTGTCAAAGACGACCCTGAACTGCTGAGGGGGCGTTCCAATGGTGATGTTGCCGACATAGGCTAGCTACAGGGGCCGGGGAGGGGTGGGGTGGTCAGACCTGGCTGCCCTGGCCGCCCTGGATTCCCAGAGTACTGCTTCCCTCGAGGTGTCCCGTGTCTCCTGAGATCACTTTCCAACCGCCCCACCTCACAGCCTCTGCTCACACCGGTGCCTTCATTTGATTTTTTTCTTTCTTTTCCTCCATGCGGGCTCTTAGTTCCCTGACCAGGGATCGAACCCGGTCCCCCTGCAGTGGGAGCGCAGAGTCTTAAGCACTGGCCTGCAGGCGAGTCCTGGTGCGTTCATTTGAGAAGCTCTCCAGTCCCCCCTTTAAGGCCCAGCCTGTTTCTTTCTCCAGTTGGCCCTCCTAGGTCACCCCAGGCCACCTCCTCTGAACTCAGACCATGTCCTATCACCACCACGCTGCTGGCCCTTTTATTTGACATGTATTTACTCTTTGCCTATCACTCAGGCTGTCCTATGCATTCTTGAGGAAGAGACGAGACCTTTTCTAAAATCAATAACAATAACCATAGTGTTAGATTTTTATGGCGTCACAGGCCATAGGGGCTCAGTAACTTTTTACTGGTGTCCTTGGATCTGCGGAGGCTGAACTTTGTCTGCCTGGGGTTTCAATCTTGATTTGCAGTTGGCTTTATCTTTCGATCAGACACGGCTCACCTTTCATCTGTAACTCAGTGGCTCACTTAGTTCAGGAGGAACAATCTCCCTCAAACTAATGACATATCTTTGGCAAGAAATAGGTGTTTACCTGCCACCTGGTCATTGCCGAGCCCAGTTACCACCGACCAAGAGTTGAGGATGAGAGTGCCCTCTTCTCTGGGAATGGGGTCCGTATTCCCCAGTGTTTCTGCTTCCTGCAGGAGCCCTAGCCCCACCACACCGCCTGGCGCCTCCAGATGAACCCCAGTGCCAGGCCAGAGCACCAGGGGGCGCTGTAGAGTGCCATCTACCCAACACACTCACATCCAGGTAGTTCCTCAGGGATGAAGAGTCATTTTCGGGTAATAGGCGACATTCTGGGACCTGTTGCCCAATTTCTGGGACCAGTTGCCATTGTTCTTCAACAGGAAGTTTGTCAGCAAGTTTTTTTCCCTGAGGGTTTCTCGCATGGTCTTCATCTTTGTTAGAGGAATTCTTTCACCGAGCATTGGGAAAAGGAAACAAAGAAGGGTCAGCAATCAGCTGTCTGTGTTATAGTACGACTGTCATACCTTGCATTGTAATGGCACTGTGTATATTCCAAGCATTTTTATGAGTGTCCTCTCATATCAGGATGCCATGAAAAGACCATGACAAAGACCTTGGTTTGAATACAGGTTCTGTTGTGTAATCTTGGGTAAGCCATATGACCATTTGGAGTCTCAGTTTCCCCCTCGGCAGGTAAAAAGGTAGAATATAACTCCTATCGTCCGTATAGAATGCTCTGGGTATTAAGTGAGATGATGTATATAATGTACCTGATACGTAAGAAGTGTCAACAATGACAGCCCTTCC
>NW_028138487.1:0-27924 GCF_964270905.1 Leucopleurus acutus
CTGTGTAGCCAAGTTTACATTCCGTGTATTAGTGATATCTTATGATATTTCTTTTTCTGTGTGACTTATTTCAGTTAGAATCATCATACCTGAATCCACTCATTATGCTGCTACGGGCCTGATGACATAGATTTCATTGCTGAGTGATATTGCATTGTACGTAAGTACCACAACTTCTTTATCCATTTTTCACTTTCTGCGATATTGAACTTGTACTGTAAACGAGGTTCTTGTAAACAGAGCCGTCCCAAACTTTGGGGTGGCTGTGTCTTTTTGATTTTAATTTCCCTAAGCTATAGGACCATAAGTGGAAGTGCCCTAGGCTCTGTTGCTTTGTTTTTTAGATGTTTAAGGAAACACCATACACTTCTCCAGAGTGGCTGTTGGCAATTTACATCCCGCCCATCAGCATAACAAGGCTCCCAGGTCTCCATGGCTTGTCCTGCCTTTCTGGATTTTACACTTTTTTCAGATGGCCCTTTTGACCTGGTTGAAGTGAGACTTCATTGTAGTGCAGATTTCCTTTGCAAGGTTGCTTGGTTGGCCAAAAAGTGCGTATGTGTTTTTTGCTGAATATATTCAGGAAAAAACGCATACGCACTTTTTGGCCAAGTGCATCATTGTCGATGTTCTGCCTCTTTTCCTATGCTTTAAATGCAATTCCAGTCTACCTCCTGAAATCTGTTTCCTGCAATTCTGCCTTGCTTTCAATGCCTCTTCATAGCCTTACCTCAATATATTTTTTGAAAATAGTTGGCCTTTATAACTCTGCAGGTTTTGAATTGCAGTGGCCCTTAGCTCCATTTTTCAGCTCTTATTTTTCTGATCTTGCCTCATAACCACAGGATTCCTTCAGACCCTATTGTTCTTCTGGGGCACCTTGCTGTGCCTTTGGTTAATTCTGCTTACTGATGTTAAATTAGAGTGACATGTGCCCATTGAAACCGCTACAGCTAGTTTCTCACTGGTTCCCCCTATTCCCATTCATCCTCTGCACTAACTGCAGACTGTGCGATACAGGAACTTAAAGGCATTGACTCTCCATGTGGGGTTTTTTTAGTAAAGCGGCATGAATGTCAATCCGGAGCCCCAGGAGAGGAACAATGAGGTGCGTTTTAGAAACCTTTCCCGATCATATGGTATACCTGTCGCTGGGTTTCCCAAGCATGGTTTAGCTGTAGGAATATTCCCTTCAACCTGGAGTGTTGGGACCCTTGGAATGAGTAGCATGAAGTATTGCATTAAACTTTCGGCAGTTGCTCACCAAAGCTCACCAATCCTCTCAGCCCCAAGTGTCCAGCCTTATGTCTTATCTAGCTGTGGGTTTATATGTGGTCAATCCAGGTTGCATCACAGCCCCTGAGCGAATATTGTAAGAATTTTTCTCTCTTTGATTGTTTATGCGTTTTGTTTTTAAAATTTATTTCTATAATGGGGTTTAGCTCATTTTCACTGCTGTGTTTGTGCTGCTCTGCACACACTTGATTCCCTTATGAAGATATGTCAATACATGGGTCTTAAGATTCTTATTACTCAGTTTTATTTCTGTGCAGTGTATTGGGTGTGTTGAGGCCAGTTCATTGAGCAAGGTGTAGATCTTGTCTAATACTTATTTGGTTTATTGAACGGTATCTGTGCTAATTTCAAACTCTGGTTTTATGCATCACCCCACCTCTCCTTTCCCCTTAAGCTGACATAAGTGTGTTTTCTAAATGTGAGACACTGTTCTGTTATGTAATTCATTTTTTGTGCAGCCATATTTACCCTCCCTCTATAAGTGATATCTTATGATATGTTTCTTTTTCTGTTTGACTAATTTCAAGTAGTATTATCGGACCTAAATCCACTCTTTATCCTTCTACTAGCCTTATTACATTGATTTCATGGTGAAGAGATATTCCATTGTACATAAGTGCCACATCTTCTTTATCCATTGTTCTCTTTCCTGGGATATTTAAGGTGTACTGAAGTTGAGGTTCTTGTAAACAGAGTAGCCCTAAACTGTGGTGTGCTTGTGTCTTGTTGATTTTTAGACTTCCCTAGATATATTCCCATGATTGGAAGTGTCCTATGCTCTGTAGCTCTGTTTTTTAGATGATTTAGGAACCACCATACACTTCTCCAGAGTGGCTCTCGGCAGTTCACACACTGCCCATCAGCGTATAAAGGCTCCCTGTTCTCCATGGCCTGTCCTGCATTTCTGGTTTTTACAATTGTTTAGGATGGCCCTTTTGACTGGTGGGAAATGAGACTTCTTTGTTGTGCACATTTGCATTGCTTGCTTGCTTCATTGCCCATAAATTGTGTATGCATTTTTTCCTGGATATAATCAGGAAAAAACGCATACGCCCTTTTGGGCCAACTGCATCATTGTCGAAATTCTGCTGCTTTTCATGTGCTTTAAAGACGAGTCCAATCTATCTCTTGAAATCTGTTTCTTGCAATTCTGTCTTGCATTCAGATCCTCTTCTTTGCCTTACCTCAACATATTTTTGGACGTTAGTTTTCATTTATAACTCTGCAGGTTTGTGAATTGCAGTGACCCTGAGCTCCATTTTTTAAGTTGCTCTTTTGTGAGCTGGCCTCAAACCCGCAGGATTGCTTCAGGCCCTATTTTGGCTCGGGTGAGGCGGGCTGAGCCTTTTTTCAATTCTCATTCTTAATGGGAAATTAGAGTGATATGTGCCCGTACAACCCCCTACAACTATTCTCTCATTGGTTCCCCCTCTTCCCATTCATCCTCCTCACAATTTGCAAAATGTGTGAAACAGAAGTTGAAATGTGCTGATTCTCCAAGTGGGGAGATTCTAAGTAACGTGGCTGGAATGGTGAACAGGAGCACCAGGAGAGGATAAATGAGCTGCATTTTAGACACATCTCCCGATCACATGGTGTACAGTCCTCTGGGTTTTCCATGCATGTTTTAGCTGTAGGAAGATCCCTTGAACCTGCAGATTTGGGACCCATTGAATGGGTACCAGGTAGTGTTACTTTAAAGGGTGTGCATTTCCTCACCCAACCTCACATTTCTCTTAGTGCAAACAGTTTCCAGCCTTATGTCTCATCCTGCTGTGGGTCTAGACGTGTTCAATCCATGTTGCATCACCGTCCCTGAGGAAAAGTTGTAAGAGGTTTTCTCTGTCTCTCTGTCGTTTATTTTTTTCAATTTATTACTATATTGGTTACAGCTTATTTTCAAAGCTCTGTTTCTTGCTGCTGTACATCCACTTGATTCACGTACAGAGAGACATCAGTAAATTCTTTTTCAGATTCTTACCAGTCGTATATATTCTTTTCCGGTGACTTGAGTGTGCTGAGTGCAGTTCTTTTAGCTACCGTGTAGGCCTTGTTGATTATCAGTTTGGTATTTGGAATGGTATCTTTGCTAATTTCAACCTCTTGGATGATGCCTCACCCCTCCCCACCTTTCCCGTTTAGCAGCCTTATGCGTGTTTTCTACATATTTGACTATGTTTTTGTTTTGTAAGTTATTTCATGTGTAGCTATTTTGGATTCCACCTTTAAGTGATATCTTATGATATGTGTCTTTTTCTTTTTGAATTATGTCACTTAGAATGATCATACGTAACTCCCTAGGAGTTGTTACAACTGGCCATATTTCATTGATTTCCAGGCTGAGTAATATTCCACTCTACATAAGTACCACATCTCTATCCATGTTTTCCCTCCAGAGACATTTAAGTTATATCCTAGTCGAGGATCTTTTAAACAGAGAGGCGGTAAACATTGGGGTGCCTGTGTCCTCTCCATTTTTGTTTTTCCCAAGATATACGCCCATGAGTGCAAGTGCCCTATGCTCTGTAGCTCATTTTTTAGATGCTTTAGTAAACACAATACACTTCTCCAGAATGGACGTTGGCAATATATATTTTCCACTATAAGTCTCACAGGGCTCCCTCTTCTCCTTGCCCTGTCCTGCATTTCTGTTGTTTACGCTTTATGAGGATGGCTCTTCTGACTGATCTGAAGTGATATCTTTTGTAGTATTGATTTCCAGTGCCCACCTGTTTGGTTGGCTAAAAAAGTGTATGCCCTTTTCTTGAATATATACAGAAAAAAACGCATACACCCTTTTTGGCCAACTGCAATGTTGGCAATGTTCAGCCCCTTTTCTTGTGCTTAATGGCGAGTCCTTTCTACCTCCTCAAATCCCTTTCCTGCCATTCTCCCTTGCTTACAAGTCCTTTTCTCTGACTTTCCTCAAGACATTTTTCAGTGATAGATATTTTCAACTCTGCAGTTTCGTGAATTTTACTGCCCCTGAGTTCCATTGTTCAACTTGTGTTTATGGGAACTGGCCACAAAGCAGTGGGATTTCCTCAAGCCCTATACTGTTTCCATGGGCAACCCTAGCCTTTGGTCAATTCGTCTTCCTGATTGGAAATTAGAGTGACATGTGCCTGTCTGAACACCTAGGACTTGTCTCTCATTGTTCCTCATCCTTCCGCTTCATCCTCTGGACAAATTCCAAACTGTACGTAACAGGATGTTGACAGTGCTGCCATCTCCAAGTGGGGAGACTGTTAGTAAAGACGCTGGAGGGGTGAACCCGAGGCCCAGGAGATGAGGAGATGAGATGCCTTTTCCAAACTCTTCCCGATCAGACGGTATACCATCCTCTGGGTGTGACAGACATGTTTTAGCAGTAGGAAGAGTCCCATTCATGTAAGGAAAACACCAGGGCTTTTTCAAAATCAGTGTCTCCCCGAAACCCAAACTGGGGAATTTTTTAAGCTACGGCTACACATATGTTCATTAAGGGCCTTGGGAAGTAGGCAGAGTCCAAACTTTAGATGATTGAAGTCTTCAGGTTCAGAATCACTCACCACCAGCTTCCCTTAGGTTACACTTTAACTGTCATTGATAGATGATGTCAATAAAAATATCTATTCTTTTTCAGATTATTTCCCCTTATAGGTTATTGCAAAATGTTGAGTGTAGTTCCCTGTGCTATACAGTAGTTCCTTGTTGATGATCTATTTTATACATAGCAGTGTGTATGTGTTAATCCCAAACTGTTAATTTATCCCTCCTCCCACCTTTCCGCTTTGGTAATAATAAATT
Organism: Leucopleurus acutus; assembly: GCF_964270905.1. Classification (NCBI taxonomy): domain Eukaryota; kingdom Metazoa; phylum Chordata; class Mammalia; order Artiodactyla; family Delphinidae; genus Leucopleurus; species Leucopleurus acutus. Next base: position 5,086 of record NW_028138487.1, read on the forward strand.
ATAAGATTTTATACTTCTCAGAAATGGGAGAGCTGAAAGAGAGGTATCATTTTCAATGGAAAAGCATTTAAAACAAGATTGAAGCTTTAACCAAGATTATTAGATGTACATCCTTGGAAAGAAATCACTTCGTTTCTCTAATATTGACCTGACAAATAAGACAAACCTTTTCACTGAACTTGCTTATAATAAAGTGATGGAAATAGCCAATGGAAGCGTTAGAAACATCTTATTTTACCCGAGCCTTATACACTGCTCTATGTTAACTACAGTTTGGCTCACACATCTGTTCATTGAGGTTACAATAGTCTCAATTTCTGTTACTGATCCTCCAGAGTGGACCCCAACAAGTGTCCCCCTGCGCAGTGTCATTGGGGCCAACAGATCGAGACTGAGTTTGGTTCACAAGCAAAGGAAACTTTATATTTTGATCAGAGAATGGAGAGGTGAGAGCATGCACTACCCCGTGGGCTGTGGGCTGGGCTGCTGTGTAGAGATCCTGTCAGAGTCAGTGGGAGGGAGGGGGCGGAGCTCTCGAGGGCCGGGTTGGCTGCAGTTCAGTCTCTATATCGCGGAGTCTGCACTGGGCCCCAGGAGCTGAGGTGTCGACCCAGCCATTCTGCACTAGGAAATCTGGTCTGAAGTGCCGGGTGTGGAACCTCTGCATGCGGGACCCTAGGAGCACATGAAATTAGACAAAGCACAAAGGATAAAAAAGGTTAGACTTGACTTTATTGCACAGATTCTATTTTTATCTCCCAGGGATTTTTAATGGGCTTTGCTGGGGACAAACACCTCCTCTGTCTTTTGTCCCGTTCCTCATTCTTGGAGTTCTGAGGGTGCAGACCCTTCTTCTGTAACTGCTGAGTGCTGAGTTGGGAGTCCTCAAACCCAGGGACGAGGGTCAGAACTTCTCCCCAGCAGCCTCCAGGTGACGTTGATTGTCCCCAGGCCCCCTGCATCCTTGCTCGTCCGCCTGAGCACCAGCATTGGAAGTGTTATAGATTCTAATGACCTTTAAGGGTCCAGGAAAGAGATGTGCAGAGACGCTGTGGGGGCCGGTTTCACCCCGCCCCACATTTGTTTGGCCACCTTAGGCTGACCGTTTCTGCCAGCCTAGATGCTCTGACCAGTAGTCTGCGCTTTCTTCAATTAGGCCCCTGAATTAACGTACAAACAGCACCAGGTGTCAGAGCCCTGCCCGCTCAACTCCCAGACAGTCCAGGGTCAGTGGTGATCAAGGACCATGATGGCCACTGAGTCAACAGCCTTTTGAAGTAAACAGGAGTCCAGCCAGTCTTATTGGCCACCATCAGCACGGTGTCTGTAGGCTTTTCTATGGTGACAGTGTGATATACGGTTCCCCCGCCAAGATTATTAGCTCCCCTCTGGGTGCAGTAAGTCCTGCAAGCAGTAGTCTACTCTTTTGGGACACACTCTTGTTGTTTTATGAGAGAAACTCCAGGTCAAGTGATGTTCACACGAGTCGTCATGGTGCCCTGTTGCCCCCGGTTATCTCTCTGGATGTTGGAGTTGGAGGGCCTCCTCACTCGAGGTTGGTGTGCCCACGGAGCGAACCCTGCAACTTCAGGGCATGGTTGGTGGTTAGGATCACCACGTGGGGTCCTTTTCCCTTAGGAGGGAGGTGGCCTTTCGGGCTGCTGATTTCCAGGTTTTTAGATACCGCCAGTATCTTGGCCAGATGTGGCAGTAGGCCAAGCCCCTTGGTGACCGTAGTTTATCCTACCTGGATGGCATTCTTGCATTGTTCCATTTCAAGTGGTCCCAGTTTTTGCACTAATTCTCCAATGGCGATTCACCTTTCACCAGGAATGTAAAGATCAAAGGGTTTAGCTAAATTAGGGAGTTCCAGGGCAAGGGTCTGAATTGACTGCTCTTTCCATTCTTGAAAGGCCACTTCTGGATTCTATTCAAAAGGATCATCATCTTTTCCTTTCAGTGTTTCATATAGAGGCCCAGCTAGTAGAGTGTAGTTAGGGATCCAGAAGCAGCAAACCCTGGCCTCCCCAGGAACCCCTAAGCTGTCTTCTAGTTTTAGAAAGGGGTAAGGCTGAAAATGGTTTCTTCCCTTTCCTGGGATGGGCTTCTCCGACCTTCTGTGAGAATGAAGCCCAGGCAGGTCACCGCAGTCTGTGATATTTGAGCTTTTTCTTGGACAACTTCTATCCTTTATTGGCTTGGTAGTTCAGAGGCCTCCTTAGTAGGGCTGGCGATCAGAATGTCGTCTGCGTACTGAAGGAGGGTTTCCTTTTCCAGAGGTAGAACTTTTAGGTCTTTAGCTAAGGTTTCCCCAAAGATGGTGTGGGAATTTTTGCACCCTTGGGGCAAGACGGCCCGGAAGTATTGTTTTAGTTGTATGTTGAGTCCTGCCACTCACAAGCCAAAATTTCTTGTGACTCTGGGACTAATGGAATACAAAAGAAGGCATCATTGAAGACTAATACAGAATACCATGTCCTGGTGGTTGGTAGAATGACCAGCAGGGTGTAGGAATTAGGAGCAACTGGAGGTATATCCTCGGTGGCTTCACTGACTGTCCTGACATCCTTTACCAGGTCCCCAGCAGCCCATGGGGCTCTCGTGGTCAGACCAATCCCAGAATATGGAGCTCACCTGGGCAGGTACCCCACCCCCACCCCAGCCCACGGGGCTCTCGTGGTCAGGCCCCTCCCAGGATACAGAGCTACCCTTGCAGGTACCGTGGCAGGCCTGCACACAGGAACCGTGCACATAGCCCTCATTGCAGAGCACCCCCAGCTCACCTGTCGCTCAGAGCTGACACAGAGCACCTCAGAGCAGGACTTGAACTAACAAACAGTAGCTGCGACAGGTCTGTGACCCTGGGCATCACTCTGTGCGGCCTCCCTCCACCTGGTCTTCCAGAGACTTCCACTGCACCCGGGGCACCAGGCCTCTGTCTCCAACCACCACCCACCCCTCCTCTCCCTGACTCCTGGGTTTCTCTCATTAGGAGAGGGTTTTCTTGAAGTTGTCTCCCACTCATGGGCCAGATAAAATGATTAGAAAACAAGCCAAAGCTGCAGCCCCTTGTCTATCCTGACTCTCAGGAGCCCACACCTGTTCCTTGGACCTGGCCGGTTCAGCAAGTTCCATTTTCTGCAACTGTGAGCCCCTGAGGGGTGATGATTGGCTGAGCTGGGCAGCCTTACCGTGCCAGCCTGCCCTTCCCAGGTGTGCCTGGGTTGAGATCAATATAAATACCACTCCAGGCAGCAAGAGCCCCTGCAGCCGTGCCTGACGCCATTTTCTCTGCCCTGTCAGCAGTCTCGGGGCTGGGCTGGTGGGAGGGAGTGAGAGGCCACGGCTTTGTGGGTGGCCCAGTGTGAGTGGGGCTCTGCTGGACTTTCTGCAGCAGTTGCCAGGCTGCCACCTGCTAAAGAAGAGGATGTGTCACCCATACCTGCTGCTGGAATTTCTCCCTGGGCAGAGGTGAGGAAGGAAAAAAGCAGTGGGGGCAGGGACAGGACGGGTATCTCAGGCAGGGAAATGGAAATCTTCCAGAAGAGCACCCAGGGCCAGGACCATCCTGGCTGGCCTGCAGGCACCAAGTTGGCCGGCATGCTGTCACTCGTGTGGCTCTATGGCCCTTCCTCTAGGCTTTCAAGTCCTTGTATATATTCAGGTGTTTTACCTGGGACGGGTGGGAACAGTTCAGCAGCAGCTGGCCTGGGGCTCATCTCACGTTTACTCACAGATGCCTCGGCACGGTCCCCCAGGCTTGTAATGAGGACACTCCTTGCGGGGTGGCTGCTGGCTGCATGCAAGCGGAATCCCCACCTCTGACCAACTTCAGAATTGTCTATCACTGGAGCAAGTGCCCTGATTGGGTTTTCATCTGTATAACTGGTGGGTTCTGTTTTGTTTTTTGTTTCAAGGTAGGTTTTATTCCTCTTTTTTGTACTTATGGATGTAAGCATGGAAATAATTCATTCATATAAATACATGTATGTGAAGGGAATAACATTTTTCCGTTTTTTAAAAAAATTTATTTTTCATTTTATTTTATTTATTTTTTATACAGCAGGTTCTTATTGGTTATCTATTTTATACATATAAATGTATACATGTCAATCCCGATCTCCCAACTCCTCCCACCGCCACCCCCCCATGGCTTTCCCCTCTTTGTGTCCATACATTTGTTCTCTACATCTGTGTCTCTATTTCTTCCCTTCAAACCGATTAATCTGTACAGTTTTTCTAGGTTCCACATATATGCGTTAATATACAATATTTGTTTTTCTCTTTCTGACTTACTTCACTCTGTATGACAGTCTCTAGATCCATCGACGTCTCTACAAATGACCCAATTTCATTCCTTTTTATGGCTAATAGTCCATTTTATATATGTACCACATCTTTATCCATTTGTCTGTCTGTGGGCATTTAGGTTGCTTCCATTACCTGGCTATTGTAAATAGTGCTGCAATGAACATTGTGGTGAATGTGTCTTTTTGATTTATGGTTTTCTCTGGGTATATGCCCAGTAGTGGGTTGCTGGATCATATGGTAATTCTATTTTTAGTTTTTTAAGGAACCTCCATACTGTTCTCCATAGTGACTATCAATTTACATTCCCACCAATCGTGGAAGAGGGTTCCTTTTCTCCACACCCTCTCCAGCATTTGTTGTTTGTAGATTTTCTGATGATGCCCATTCTAACAGGTGTGAGGTGATACCTCATTGTAGTTTTGATTTGCATTTCTCTAATAATTAGTGATGTAGAGCAGCTTTTCATGTGCTCCTTGGCCATCTCTACGTCTTTTTGGAAGAAATGTCTATTTAGATCTTCTGCCCATTTTTGTATTGGGTTGTTTGTTTTTTTAATATTGAGCTGCATCAGCTGTTTATATATATTGGAGATTAATCCTTTGTCCATTGATTCAGTTGCAAATATATTCTCCCATTCTGAGAGTTGTCTTTTTGTGTTTGTAGTTTCCATTGCTTTGCAAAAGCTTTTACGTTTCATTAGGTCCCATTTGTTTAGTTTTCTTTTTTATGTCATTACTCTAGGAGGTGGATCAAAAAAGATCTTGCTGTGATTTATGTTAGAGTATTCTTCCTATGTTTTCCTCTAAGAGTTTTATACTGTCCGGTCTTACATTGAGGTCTCTAATCCATTTTGAATTTATTTTTGTGTATGGTGTTAGGGGGTGTTCTAATTTCATTCTTTTACATGTAGCTGTCCATTTTTCCCAGCACCACTGATTGAAGACACTGTCTTTTCTCCATTGTATAGTCTTGCCTACTTTGTCATAGATTAGTTGACCATACGTGTGTAGGTTTATCTCTGGGCTTCTTTCTTTTTTATTTTCCTTTTACACCTTTATTGGAGTATAATTGCTTTACAATGGAGTGTCAGTTTCTGCTGTATAACAAAGTGAATCAATTATACATATACATATATCACCATATCCCCTCCCTCTTACATCTCCCTCCCACCCTCCACATCCCACCCCTTTAGGTGGTCGCAAAGCACCGAATTGATCTCCCTGTGCTATGTGGCTGCTTCCCAGTAGCTATCGATGTTACATTTGGTAATGTATATATGTCCATGGCACTCTCTCACTTCGTCCCAGCTTACCCTTCCCCCTCCCCGTGTCCTCAAGTCCTTTCTCTATGTCTGTGTCCTTAATCCTGTCCTGCCCCTAGGTTCTTCATAAACTTTTTTCTTTAGATTCCATATATCTCTGTTAGCACACGGTATTTATTTTTCTCTTTCTGACTCACTTCACTGTGTAGGACAGACTCTAAGTCCATCCCCCTCACTACAAATAACTCAGTTTTGTTTCTTTTTATGGCTGAGTAATATTCCATTTATATATGTGCCAGATATTCTTTATCCATTCATCTGTCGATGGACACTTAGGTTGCTTCCATGTCCTGGCTATTGTAAGTAGAACTGCAACGAACATTGTTGTATATAACTCTTTTTGAATTATGGTTTTCTCAGGGCAAATGCCCAGTAGTTGGATTGCTGGGTCGTATGGTACTTCTATTTTTAGTTTTTTAAGGAACCTCTATACTGTTATCCCTAGTGGGTATAACAATTTACATTCCCAGCAACAGTGCAAGAACGTTCCCTTTTCTCCAGTAAATGCCTCTCCAGCATTTATTGTTTGTAGATTTTTTGATGATTGCCATTCTGACTGCTGGGAGGTGATAACTCACTGTAGTTTTGATTTGCATTTCTCTAATGATTAGTGATGTTCAGCATCCTTTCATGTGTTTATTGGCAATCTGTATATCTCCTTTGGAGAAATGTCTATTTAGGTCTTCTGCCCATTTTTGGATTGTGTTGTTTGTTTTTGTGATATTGAGCTACACGAGCTGCTTGTAAATTTTGGAGATTAATCTTTTGTCATTTGCTTCATTTGAAAACATTTTCTCCCATTCTGAGGGTTGTATTTTCGTCTTGTTTATGTTTTCCTTTGCTGTGCAAAAGCTTTGAAGTTTCATTAGGTCCCATTTGTTTATTTTTGTTTTTATTTCCACTTCTCTAGGAGGTGGGTCAAAAAGGATCTTGCTGTGATTTATGTCATAGAGTGTTCTGCCTATGTTTTCCTCTAATAATTTTATAGTGTCTGGTCTAACATTTAGATCTCTAATTAATTTTGAGTTTATTTTTGTGTATGGTGTTATGGAGCGTTCTAATTTCATTCTTTCACGTGTGGTTGTCCAGTTTTCCCAGCACCACTTACTGAAGAGACTGTCTTTTCTTCATTGTATATCTTTGCCTCCTTTGTCATAGATGAGTTAGCCATAGGTACGTAGGTTTATCTCTGGGCTTTCTATCTTGTTCAATTGATCTATATTTCTGTTTTTGTGCCAGTACCATATAGTCTTGATTAATGTAGCTTTGTAGTATAGTCTGAAGTTAGGAAGTCTGATTCCTCCAGCTCTTTTAATTTCCCTCAAGATTGCTTTGGCTATTCGGGGTCTTTTGTGTCTCCATACAAATTTTAAGATTTTTTTGTTCTAGTTCTGTAGAAAATGCCAGTGGTATTTGATAGGGATTGCATTGAATCTGTAGCTTGCTTTGGGTACTATAGTCATTTACACAATATTGATTCTTCTAATCCAAGAACATGGTTTATACCTCCATATGTTTATATCATCTTTGATTTCTTTCAGCAGTGTCTTATAGTTTTCTGAGTACAGGTCTTTTACCTCCTTATGTAGGTTCATTCCTCCGTATTTTATTCTTTTTGTTGCAATGGTGAATGAGATTGTTTCCTTAATTTCTCTTTCTGATCTTTCATTATTAGTGTATAGGAATGCAAGAGATTTCTGTGCATTAATTTTGTATCCTGCAACTTTACCAAATTCATTGATTAGCTCTAGTAGTTTTCTGGTGGCATCTTTAGGATTCACTATGTGTAGTATCGTGTCATTTGCAAACAGTGACAATTTTACTTCTTCTTTTCCAATTTGTATTCCTTTTATTTCTTTTTCTTCTCTGATTACTGTGTCTAGGACTTCCAAAACTATGTTGAGTAATAGTGGTGAGAGTGGACATCCTTGTCTTGTTCCTGATCTTAGAGGAAATGCTTTTAGTTTTTCACTATTGAGAATGATGTTTGCTGTGGGTTTGTCATATACTGCCTTTATTATGTTGAGGTAGATTCCCTCTATGCCCACTTTTTGGAGACTTTTAATCATAAATTGGTGTTGAATTTTGTCGAAAGCTTTTCCTGCATCTATTGGGATGATCATATTTTTATTCTACAATTTGTTAATGTGGTGTATCACATTGATTGATTTGTGTATATTGAAGAATTCTTGCATCCCTGGGATAAACCCCACCTGATCATGGTGCATGATCCTTTTAATGTGTTGTTCAATTCTGTTTCCTAGTATTTTGTTGAGGATTTTTACATCTATATTAATCAGTGATATTGGTCTCTAATTTTCTTTTTCTGTAGTATCTTTGTCTGGTTTTGGTATCAGGGTGATGGTGGCCTCATATAATGAGTTTGGGACTGTTCCTTCCCCTGAAAAGTTCTGAAGAGTTTGAGAAGATTGGGTGTTAGCTCTTGTCTAAATGTTTGATAGAATTCACCTCTGATGCCATCTAGTTCTGGACTTTTGTTTGTTGGAAGATTTTTAATCACACTTTCAATTTCATTACTTGTGATAAGTCTGTTCATATTTTCTATTTCTTCCCGGTTCAGTCTTGGAAGGTTATACCTTTCTAAGAATTTGTCCATTTCTTCCAGGTTGTCCATTTTATTGGCATAGAGTTGTTTGTAGAGGTCTCTTAGGATGCTTTGTATTTCTGTGGTGTCTGTTACAACTTCTCCTTTTTCATTTCTAATTTTATTGATTTGAGTCCTCTCCCTCTTTTACTTGAGTCTGGCTACAGGTTTATCATTTTTGTTTATCTTCTCAAAGAACCAGCTTTTAGTTTTATTGATCTTTGCTATTGTTTTTATTTCATTTATTTCTGCTCTGATCTTTATGATTTCTTTCCTTCTATTAACTTTGGGTTTTGTTCTTCGTTCTCTAGTTCCTTTAGGTGTAGGGTTAGATTGTTTATTTGAGATTTTTCTGGTTTCTTGAGGTAGGCTTTTATTGCTATAAACTTCCCTCTTAGAACTGTTTTTGCTGCATCCCATAGGTTTTCAATCATCGTGTTTTTGTTGTCATTTGTCTCTAGGTAGTTTTTGATTTCCTCTTTTATTTCTTCAGTGATCTCTTGGTTATTTAGAAACGTATTGTTTAGCCTCCATGTGTTTGTTTTTTACGTTATTTTCCCTGTAATTGAGTTCTAATCTCATAGCATTGTGGTTGGAACAGCTGCTTGATATGATTTCAGTTTTGTTAAATTTACTGAGGCTTTATTTGTGACCCAAGATGTGATCTATCCCGGAGAATGTTCCGTGTACCATTGAGAAGAACTTGTAGTCTGCTGTTTTTGGATGGAATGTCCTATAAATATCCATTAAATCTATCTGGTCTATTGTGTCATTTAAAGCTTGTGTTTCCTTATTAATTTTCTGTCTGGATGATCTCCATTGGTGTAAGTGAGGTGTTAAAGTCCCTTGCTATTATTATGTTACTGTTGATTTCCTCTTTTATAGCTGTTAGCAGTTGCCTTATATATTGAGGTGTTCCTGTGTTGGGTACATATATATTTATAATTGTTATATCTTGGATTGATCCCTTGATCATTATGTAGTGTCCTTCCTTGTCTCTTGTAACATTCTTTATTTTAAAATCTATTTTATCTGATATGAGTATTGCTACTCCAGCTTTCTTTTGATTTTCATTTGCATGGAATATATTTTCCATCCCCTCACTTTCAGTCTGTATGTGTCCCTAGGTTTGAAATGGGTCTCTTGTAGACAGCATATATATGGATCTTGTTTTTCTATCCATTCAGTAAGCCTGTGTCATTTGGTTGGAGCATTTAATCCATTCATGTTTAAGGTAATTATCAATATGTATGTTCCTATTACTATTTTCTTAATTGTTATGGGTTTGTCTTAGTGGGTCCTTTTCTTCTCTTGTGTTTCCCACTTAGAGAAGTTCCTTTAGCATTTGTTGTAGAGCTGGTTTCATGGTGCTGAATTCTCTTAGCTTTTGCTTGTCTGTAAAGCTTTTGATTTCTCCATCAAATCTGAATGAGATACTTGCTGGGTGGAGTACTCTTGGTGGTAGGTTCTTCCTTTTCATCACGTTAAATTTATCATGCCACTCCCTTCTGGCTTGTAGATTTTCTGCTGAGAAATCAGCTGTTAACCTTATGGGAGTTCCGTTGTATGTTGTCATTTTTCCCTTGTTGCTTTCAATAATTTTTCTTTGTCTTTAATTTTTTCAATTTGATTACTGTGTGTCTCGGCATTTTTCTCCTTTGGTTTATCCTGCCTGGGACTCTCTGCGCTTCGTGGACTTCGGTGGCTATTTCTTTTCCCATGTTAGGGAAGTTTTCAACTATAATCTCTTCAGATATTTTCTCGAGTCCTTTCTCTCTCTGTTCTCCATCTGGGACCCCTATAATGCGAATGTTGTTGCATTTAATGTTGTCCCAGAAGTCTCTTAGGTTGTCTTCATTTATTTTCATTCTTTTTCTTTATTCTGTTCCATGGCAGTGATTTCCACCTTTCTGTCTTCCAGGTCACTTATCCGTTCTTCTGTCACAGTTATTCTGCTACTGATTCCTTCTAGTGTATTTTTCATTTCAGTTATTGTATTGTTCATCTCTGTTTGTTTGTTCTTTAATTCTTCTAGATGTTTGTTCCTTAATTCTTCTAGGTCTTTGTTAAGCATTTCTTGCATCTTCTCGATCTTTGCCTCCATTATTTTTCTAAGGTCTTGGATCATCTTCACTATCATTATTCTGAATTCTTTTACTGGAAGGTTACCTATCCCCACTTCATTTCCTTGTTTTTCTGAGGATTTATCTTGTTCCTTGATCTGGTATAAAGTCCTCTGCCTTTTCATTTTCTCTATCTTTCTGTGAATGTGGTTTTCCTTCCACAGGCTGCAGAATTGTAGTTCTTCTTGCTTCTGCTGTCTGCTCTCCAGTGATTGAGTCTATCTGAGAGGCTTGTGCAAGCTTCCTTATGCGAGGGACTGGTGGTGGGTAGAGCTGGGTGTTGCTCTGGTGGGCAGAGCTTTAATCTGCTTGTCTGTGGATTAAATAAAAGTTTAATAAAAAGTTTAATCCGCTTGTCTGCTGAGGCATGGGGCTGGGTTCTCTCCCTGTTGGTTGTTTGGACTGAGGCGACCCAGCACTGGAGCCTACCTTGCTCTTGGTGAGGCTAATGGTGGACTCTGGGAGAGTTCACGCCAAGGAGTATTTCCCAGAACTTCTGCTGTCAGTGTCATTGTCCCCATGGTGAGCTGCAGCCACACCCCACCTCTGCAGGAGACCCTCTAAAACTAGCAGCTAGGTATGATCATTCACCTATGGGGTGACTGCTCCTTCCCCTGGGTCCTGATGTGCACACTACTTTGTGTGTGTCCTCCAAGAGGGGAGTCTCTGTTGAGACTCTGAGTCTCTGAGTGCAGTTGAGACTCTGAGTGGAGTCGCACAGACTCTGGGTCCTGTGGAGCTTCGATGTTTTGTGGTTCTAGAAATCCTATAGGAGACGGTCCACAGCAGGTGAAGCTAATGCTGTCATAGAGGTGGTGAAACCAAAGATCTGCAGTTCCGACTAGAGGTGCTGATGTACAAACAGGACAAAATCATCTCATGTGAATGTAGTTCAGGCATGTTTAAAATGAATGCAGTCATGTTAATGCCTAACATCTTCTATCTTGTGCCTCTCCTCAAGGACCCCCTCCTCAGTTCCTGAGTCTCCTGTAAGTCATGTACAGGGGAATGGAGAGTGGGCTCTGTCCAGTCTGAGCCCTGAGTTACCCTGTGTGTATCTTAGGATACTTTGTATTTCTGTGGTGGCTCTTGTAACATCATCTCTTTCAGTTCTAATTTATTTGGGCCCTCTCTTTTAAAAAAAGTACTACTGTTGTCTTTTATTCTTTACAGAAGTTTAATAAGTGTTTGATCTACTACCCTTACTCTATGTATACTTTTTGCCGTGAGATTTTTACTTTTGTTTGTTTTCTTGTTACTGTCAATAATTAGTGAGAATTCTTTTAAGCTACCTTCAACATTGCTTATAAAGCTGCTTTATTAGTGATGACAGAGCTTTAATGGAAGTCGTGCAATGTGCCAGCAAAAAGTCCCTTAAGTGTATGTCTCATTACTTCTTGTTCTTTTTTTTCCTTTTTTCTCTCTTTTTTTTCTTGTTCTTTTTTTAATTTTTATTTTTTATCAGAGCAAATTTGATTAAAATGTTTTGTTTGTTCTAGGTGTGTAAGATGTGGTTCTTTTACATGTATCTATACTTCTTCAGATCGTTTTCTCATGTAGCTTGTGACACAATGTTGAGTAGTCTTCTCTTGGTATTCCGTAGGTCTTTGATGATTATATATTTCACATGTGTTTCTATACCTATGTTAACCCCAATATCCTAATATATCCAGTCCTCACACCTTTCCATTTGGTGAACCTTAACTTTGTTTAATGAATCTGTGATTGCCTTTCTCTGTGGAAATATCTTCATTGGTATCAATTTTTAGCTAACACCTATAAGTGATATTATAGGATATGTGTCTTTTGCTGTCTGACTTAGTACAATTTGCCTGATTACCTCTAGAATCATCTACGGTGCTGCAAATGGCATTGTTTCATTTTTTTCCCTAGATAATATTCCATCTGTACATGTACCAGTTCTTCTTTGTCCACTCACCTCTTGATGGACTTTCTGGTTGCCTCCATGTCTTGGCTATTGTAATACTGCTGCACTGCACATTTGCCTGCCTGTGTCTTTCCAATTCTGTCTTCTTATGTTATAGGCCCAAGAGTGGGCCTCCTGTATCATATAGTATCTCAGGGTTTACCGTTTAAATGCACCATGATTCTGTGCTCATTAGTGGCTCTTTCCAGGTTACATCTCACTTAAAGTTGAGGGTATGCATTTCTCCACAACACCTTCAGCATTTATTTATTTATTTATTTTTAACATCTTTATTGAAGTATAATTGCTTTACAATGGTGTGCTAGCTTGTGCTTTACAACAAAATGAATCAGTTATACATATACATATGTTCCCATATCACTTCCCTCTTGCGTCTCCCTCCCTCCCACCCTCCCTCCCCTCCAGGCGGTCACAAGCACCGAGCTGATCTCCCTGTGCCATGCTGCTGCTTCCCACTAGCTATCTACCTTACGTTTGGTAGTGTATATATGTCCATGCCTCTCTCTCCCTTTGTCACAGCTTACCCTTCCCCCTCCCCATATCCTCAAGTCCATTCTCTAGTAGGTCTCTGTCTTTACTCCTGTTTTACCCCTAGGTTCTTCATGACATTTTTTTTTCTTAAATTCCAGGTATATGTGTTAGCATACGGTATTTGTCTCTCTCTTTCTGACTTACTTCACTGTGTATGACAGACTCTAGGTCTATCCACCTCATTACAAATAGCTCAATTTTGTTTCTTTTTATGGCTTCAGCATTTATTGTTTGTAGTTTTCTTGCTGATGGATATTCTGACTGGTGTGAGCTGATACCTCTTTGTGGTTGAATTTACATATGACTCATAATCCTTTGAAATTGAGCTTTAAGACATGTCCTTTTTATTTTTCAAACTGTGATTACAGCTTAGCCCTTCAAAGTGTTTTCTAAAGTATGTGTTACATTTTGAAATTTATTGGCCATTACCTCCCTCAAAACATTTTGAGGGCAGGTTTCATTTACAGCCCTGCAGTACTTGTTCACATGAAGTGACCATTAGCACAGGCTTTAAAGCTGCTTTTGCAGATAACGGCCAGATTGCGGCAGCCTTTCTTTGTTCCCCATGCTGGTACTAGGGAAACAGAGCTTCCAGCCAGTGGTCTTCCTCGGTTATAAATTAGAGTGGAATGTGCCCGGATAAACCCCCAAAGGCTGATGTCTCCTTATTTTTGTTTCTTTTTTAAATTTAATTTATATTTTTATCGGAGTAATATTCCATCGTGTATATGGACCACTTCTTGGTGCATAGCTCTGTTGAGGGACATTTTCGTTGCTTCCAAGTGTTGGCTATATTAAATATTGCTGGAGTGCAAGATTGCCAGCCTGTGACTTTTTGATTCTCATTTTCTCAGGTGATAGGCCCAGCAGTGGGTGTGACTGATTGACTAGTAGCTCAATGTTTACCTTTTCAAAGCACCTCCATTGTGTTTTCATTAGTGGCTCTTACCATGTCTCCCTTAGAACCGAGGGTACGAACTTCTCCACAATCCCTTCAGCATTTATAGTTTGCAGCATTTTTGCTAATGGCCAGTCTGACTGCTGTGACCTGATAGGTTTTTGTAATTTGGGTTTGCATGACTTTAAAAATTCCTAAAATTCATCATTTTCCACGCCTTTTTCCTTTCTGTTAAAAATCAAGTGTGAGTACAATATATCTCTTGAAGCTCTCTTCTTGGAAGGTTGCCCTCTTTTGAATTTTTGGTGGATATTCGACCCCAGGATTTTTTTGGAGGGCAGATGTCATTACAGAACTGCAAGTTTGGTGAATATTTAGTGACAATTAGCACTGGGTTTAAAGCTGCTGTTGTGGGAAACGGCCACAAGGAGGCAGCATTTGTCCTTTCCCAAATCTGAGTACTAGGGCAGCAGAGCCTTTCTGGAAGTCGTGGTCCTAGGTTTTAAGTTAGAATGGAATGTGCCAGGAGGAACGCCCATAAGTTTATGTCTCATTACATCTTGGTTTTTAAAATTTATTTAATCGGGGTAATGATTAGATATTGTTTGTCCAGATGTACACAATCTGGTTCATTTGTACAATATATATGTCTATTCATGTTCAGATCCTCTTCCCATGTAAAATATTACAGTGTTCCGTAGACCTCCCTTGCTATATGGTCCGTCTTTTCGATATATGTTTATTATATGTATTTGTATACGTATGGTAAGGTTAATCTTAATTTATCCATTCTGCCCACCTTTCCTTTTAGATAAGCATACTTAATTTCTAAGTCTGTGAGTGTCTTTCTCTGTGGAAATATGTTCATTTGTGTTAGTTATTAGATAACGCCTATAAGTGATATCATAGGATATAGGTCTTTTGCTTTCTGACTTACCTCATATTCTGTGATTATCTCCAAGCTCATCTATGGCACCTCAAATAGCAGTGTTTCATTGTTTTCTATGGCTAATATTCTATTGTGAACGTGGACCACTTCTTCTTCATCCATACATCTGTTGATGGACATTTTGGTGGCTTCACTGTCTTGGCTATTGTGAATAAGGCTGCAGTGTAGCTTTTGCAGCCCGAGTCTTCTCGATTCTGGTCTTCTCAGGTGAGAGGCCCAGTGGTGTGACTGCTGCATCGAATGGTATCTCAACTTTTACTTTTAATCGTAGTTCCTTTCTGTTCTCATTATTGGCTCTTACCACGTTACATCTCACCAGCAGCTAGAGGGTACACAGTTCTCTAAAACCCCTTCAGAATTTATTGTTTGTAGATCTTTTGCTGATGGTCAGTCGACTGGTGTGAGTTGAAACCTTTTTGTACATTAGATTTGCATGAGTCTAATAATTCCTGAGGTTGAGCTTTCACCCATTTTCCTTTTTTTAAACAAGAGAGTGAGTCAAACTTACCTCTTCATACTATCGTCTTGAAAAATTTGTCAGTTTTGAATTTTATTGTCCATTCCCTACCTCAGCACAGTTGTTTAGGGCAGGTGTCCTTTGCAGCCCTGAGTCCTTGTGAATGTTAAGAGAACATTAGCTGTGGGCTTAACGCCACTCTTGCGGAAAACGGCCACAAGGCAGCAGAATTTCTACATTGCCAACTCTGGGTTTTTGGGCAGCAGAGCCTTCCTGGAAATCGTGTTAGTAGGCTGCAAATTAGAGTGGAATGTGCCAGAGCACATCCCCAAGAGCTTATATCTCCTTACTTCTTGTTTGTTTTATAAATTTAATTTTTATTAATTATCAGAGCAAACTTGATAAAAATATTTTGTTTCTCCTAGGTGTACAGAATCTGGTTCATTATATCAATGTACCTGTCATTTATCTTTGCATTCTTTACTGTGTAGGTTATTACAGAGTGTTGCCTAGACCTCTCTTGGTATTCCATAGGTATTTTGTGATTATATATTTCATATGTATTAGCACATGTCTGTTAACCCTCATATCCTAATTCACACATTCCTTACACTTTTCCATTTGGTTAAACATAATTTTTTTTTCTTAATCCATGCTTTTCCTTCTCTTGGAAATAAGTTCGTGAGTATCAACTTTTAGGTAACACCTAGAAGTGATGTCATAGGATATCTGTCTTTCACTTTCTTTCTTTAATTTGAGTGATTATCTCTAGGTCCTTATATGGTGGTGCAAACGGCACTGTTTCATTGTTTTCCATGGCTAATATTCCATTGTTTATATGGACCACTTCCTCTTTGTGCATTTTTCTGTTGATGGACATTTTGGTTTCTTCCAAGTCTTGGCTATGTTAAATATTCCTGCAGTACAGGATTGCCAGCCTGTGTCTTTTCCATTCTGCTCTGCTCAGGTGATAGGCACATCAAAGGACCTACCAGATCACATGGTAGCTCAATTTTTACCCTTAAACGCACCTCCATTATGTTCTCGCTACTGGCTGTTACCAGTTTACATCCCCCCAGCAGCTGGAGGGTACACAGTTCTCTGAAACCCCTTCAGCATTTATTCTTTGTAGACTTTTTGCTGAAGAACATTCTGACGGCTGTGAGGTGAACATTTCTGTAATTGGATTTGCATGGCTTTATTCATTGCTGATGTTGCGCATTTTTCAATTTCCTTTTATTTTAAAGAGAAAAAAAGAAAAGACAAAATGTGCGTAAAATATGCCTCTTGACATTGTCTTCTTGAAATGTTGACGTCTTTTGAATTTTCTGGTCGATTACGACCCCAGGACATCTTTTGAGGCCCGGTGTCCTTTACAGTGCTGCACATATTTTGAATATTAAGTGAACATTACCTCTTGGTTTAAAGCTGCTGTTGTGTGAAACAGCCACAAGGCGGCAGCATTTCTCCTTTACCAAATCTGGTTACCAGGGCAACAGAGCCTTAATGGAAGTCCTGTTCTAGGTTGAAAATTAGAATGGGATGTGCCAGGAAAAATTCCTTTCAGTTTATGTCTCATTATTTCTTGTTCATATTTTTAATTTAATTTTTATTTTTTATCGCAGCAAATTTGATTACAATGGTTTTTTTTTTGTTCTAGGTGTGCAAGATGTGGTTCTTTCACACACATACATATATCTATTCTTCTTTGGAACCTTTTCCCAGGTAGGTTATGACACAATGTTGAGTAGTCTTCTCTTGGTATTCCATAGGTCTTTGGTGATTATATATTTCACATGTGTTTCTATATCTATGTTAACCCCAATATCGTAATGTATCCAATCCTCACACCTTTTGATTTGGGGAACCATAAGTTTGTTCAATGAATCTGTGATTGCCTTTCTCTGTGGAAATATCTTCATTGTTATCAATTTTCAGGTAACACCTATAAGTGATATACGTTAGGTGTCTTTCGCTTTCTCACTTACTACAAGTTGCATGGTTACCTCTAGACTCATCTATGGTGCTGCAAATGGCATGGTTTCATTTTTTTCCCGAGCTAATATTCCATCTCTATATGTAACAGTTCCTCTTTGTCCACTCATCTGTTGATGGACTTTTGGTTGCTTCCATGTCTTGGCTATTGTAATACTGCTGCAGTGCAGATTTGCCTGCCTGTGTCTTTCCAATTATGTCTTCTTATGTTATAGGCCCAGGAGTGGGCCTGCTGGATCATATAGTAGCTCAATGTTTACCTTTTAAAGGCACCTCCACCCTGTTCCCATTAGTGACTCTTACCAGGTTACGTCCCACTTCAAATTAAGGGTATGCATTTCTCCACAACCTCTTCAGCATTGATCATTTGTAGTTTCTTTCCTGATGGTTATTCTGAATGGTGTGAGCTGATACCTCTGTGTGGTTGGATTTGCATGTGTCTCATAATCCTTTGAAATTGAGCTTTCAGGCATGTCCTTTTATTTTTCAAATGGTTATTACAGCTTAGTTCTTCAAATGGTTTTCTTGAAATATGTGCCACATTTTGAAATACTTTGATCTTTACCTCCTGCAAAACATGATGAAGGCAGGTTTCCTTTACAGCCCTGCAGGACTTGTTCATATGAAGTGAAAATTAGCATAGGTTTTAAAGCTGCTTTTGCAGGTAATGGCCAGAGGGTGGAGCATTTCATAATTCTATGAAACATAACTGAACACACAATATATATTTTTTCTTTTAAATTTCCATTGTTACTTTTTTAAAGTACAATTATAATTGAAGTTCTTTGTAACAAGTGAAATTTAAAAAATTAAAGGAAAAGATAATATTTTACCACTTGCCATCCTTTCCCATTTACTGAAACGACCAGCATAATGTGTAGAGTTCTCATTTTATCCAGGTGTTCTATACATCTGGAATATCATGCTTCTCACTGTAGAAAAACAGATTTAGCTCTCACACTTTTTATAGGCTACATAACAGTCCATAGAACAGAAGTACCAACTATTTCAGACTTAGCTTTTTGAGGGACACTCAGGTTACTTTCTGTTTTATTTTGTTGTTCTTTTTCTGGGGGGGGGGTAGGAGTTTATTATTTAATTATTTATTTTTGTTGTGTTGGGTCTGAGTTTCCGTGTGAGGGCTTTCTCTAGTTGTGGCAAGTGGGGGGCCACTCTTGATCTCGGTGCGCGGGCCTCTCACTATTGCAGCCTCTCTTGTTGCAGAGCACAGGCTCCAGATGCGAGGGCTCACTGGTTGTGGCTTATGGGCCTAGTTGCTCCATGGCATGTGGGATCCTCCCAGACCAGGGCTCGAACCTGTGTCCCCTGCATTAGCAGGCAGATTCTAACCACCGCACCACCAGCGAAGCCCCCTATTTTGTTGTTCTGCTAGTTTGTTTTAACCCAAGAAAATATTTTTTTAAATACAAAAAAACTAAATTAAGCTAAGGGTAAGGATTAGGGTTTAGGGTAAGGTTTAAGGTTAGGATACGGGTTAGGATTATTGTACGGCTTAGAGTATGGTTTAGGGTTATGGTTGTGGTATGGGTTAGTGTTAGGGTACAGTTTAGGGTATGGCTATGGTTTAGTGTTAGGGTACGGGTTAAGGTATGGGTTAGTGTTAGGGTATGGGTTAGGATTAGGGTATGGTTTACATTCAGGGTTATGGTTAGGTTTAGTGTATGGGTTAGTGTTAGGTATGGGTTAGGGTAAGGGTTAGGGTTAGGTTTAGTGTTAAGGAAGGGGTACAGTTTAGGGTACAGTATAGGGAACAACAAAGGGTTAGGGTTAGGGTACGTGTTAGGGTACAGTTTAGTGTTAGTGTACGGGTTAGGATTAAGGTATGGTTTAGGGTAAGGGTTAGGGTTAGGGTTAGGGAACGGGTATGGTTTGGGGTACAGTTTAGGGTATGACCACGGGTTAGGAGTAGGGTAAGTGTTAAGGTATAGTTTAGTGTTAGTGTACAGGTTAGGATTATGGTACGGGATAGTGTAAGGGTTAGGGTTAGGGTTAGGGAATGGGTACAGATTAGGTTACAGGTTAGGGTATGACAACGGGTTAGGGTTAGGGTACGTGTGAGTGTATGGGTTAGGATTAGGGTACGGGTTAGGTTATGGGTTAATGTTAGGGGATGGGTTAGGATTAGGGTACGGGTTATGGTACGGTTTAGGGAAAGGGTTAGGATATGGGGTAGGGTAAGGATAAAGTTTAGTGTATGGCTATGTGTTACTGTTAGGGTACATGTTAGCATACGGGTTAGTGTTTGTGTACAGCTTACGGTAAGGGTTAGGGTTAGGGAATGGGTACGGTCTCAGGTACAGGTTAGGGTACGGTAGCGGGATAGGGTTAGGGTACGTGTTAGGATGAGACTTCTTTGTAGTGTAGATTTGAATTTCCCGCTTGCTTGGTTGGCCAAAAAGGGCGTATGCGTTTTATCCTGAATATATTCAGGAAAAAACGCATACGCCCTTTTTGGCCAAGTGCATCGTTGCCGAAGATCTGCCGCTTTTCATATGCTTTAAATGCAATTCCAATCTACCTCCTGAAATCTGTTTCCTGCAATTGTGCCTTGTTTCAAGTCCTCTTCACAGCCATACCTCAATACATTTTTGGACAATAGTTGTCCTTTATAACTCTGCAGGTTTGTGAATTGCAGTGCCCCTGAGCTCGTTTTTTCAACTCGCTTTCTGTGAGCTGGCCACAAATCAACAGGATTGCTTCAGGCCCTATTCTGGTTCCGGCACGGCACGCTGAGTCTTTGGTTAATTCTACATCCTGGTGGGAAATTAGAGTGAAATGTGCCCGTCCAAACACCTACAGCTAGTCTCTCATTGGTTCTCCCTATTCCCGTTCATCCTCCGCAGAAATTGCAGAGTGTGCCAAACAGGAGGTTACAAGCACTGACTCTCCAAGTGGGGAGATTGTTAGTAAAGCGCCTGGAATGGTGAACCCGAGTACCAGCGGACGAATAATGAGATGCGTTTTAGAAACCTTGCCCGATCACACTGTGGACCATCCTCTGGGTTTCCCACACATGTTTTAGCTGTAGGAAGAATCCCTTAAACCTGGAGAGTTGGGACCCATGGAATGGGTAGCACGCAGTACTACTTCAAAGGGTTTGCATTTGCTCACCGAACCTCACCAATCCTCACAGCCCCAAGTGTCCAGCCTTATGTCTCTCCCAGCTGTGGGTGTAGATGTGGTAAATCCAGGTTTCGTCACAAGCCCTGAACGAATTATTTAAGAATTTATCTCTCTTTCACTGTCTTTGTGTTTTGATTTTGAAATTTATTTTTATAATGGGGTTTAGCTGATTTTCACTGCTGTGTTTATGCCGCTCGATGCACACTTGATCCTCTTATGGAGACATATAAACACATAGGTTTTAAGATTCTTACTAGTCAGATATATTCCTCTGCAGTGAATAGGGGTTGTTGAGTCCACTTCGTTGAACAAGGAATATATCTTGTCTATTACTGGCTTATGGAACGGTATCTGTGCTCATTTCAATCTCTGGTTTTATGCAGCACCCCAACTCACCTTTCCCCTTAAGCAAGCATAAGTTGGTTTTCTAAATGTGAGACTCTGTTCTGTTTTGTAATTCAGTTCATGTGTAGCCAAGTTTACATTCCCTCTATAAGTGATATCTTATGACTAGTTTCTTTTTCTGTGTGACTTATTTCACTCAGAATCATCTTACCTAAATCCACTCATTATGCTGCTATGGGCCTGATGACATTGATTTCATTGCAGAGTGATATTCCATTCTATGTAAGTACCACAACTTCTTTATCCATTTTTCTCTTTCTGGGATACTTAAGTTGTTCCGTTGTCGAGGTTCTTGTAAACACAGCAGCCCTAAACTTTGGGGTGGCTGAGTCTTGTTGATTTTAATTTTCCTAAGCTATAGGGTCATAGGTGGAAGTGCCCGAGTCTCTGTAGCTTTATTTTTTAGAGGTTTCAGGAAACACCATACACTTCTCCAGAGTGGCTGTTGGCCATTTACATCCCGCCCATCAGCACAACAAGGCTCCCTGTTCTCCATGGCCTGTCCTGCCTTTCTGGTTTTTACACTTTTTTCAGATGGCCCATTTGACCGGTGGGAAGTGAGACTTCATTGTAGTGCGGATTTCCATTGCACGCTTCCTTGGTTGGCTAAAAAGGCCGTATGGGTTTTTTCCTGGATATATTCAGGAAAAAACGCATGTGCATTTTTTGGCCAAGTGCATCATTGTCGAAGTTCTGCCGCTTTTCATATGTTTTAATGCACTTTCCATCTACCTCCTGAAATATATTTCCTGCAATTGTGCCGTGCTTTCAAGTCCTCTTTGCAGCCTTACTTCAGTATATTTTTGGACGATAGCTGTCATTTATAACTCTGCAGGTTTATGAATTACAGTGCCCCTAAGGTCCTTTCTTCAACTCGCTTTCTTGTGAGCTGGCAGGAAAACCACAGGATTGCTTCAGGCCCTAATCTGGTTTCATCACGGCACGCTGAGCCTTTTGTTAATTCCTCTTCCTGGTGGGAAATTAGAGTGAAATGTGACCGTCCAAACACCTACAGCTAGTCTCTCATTGGTTCTCCCTATTCCTGTTCAACCTCTGCAGAAACTGCTAACTGTGCTAAACAGGAGTTTTAAGGCACAGACTCTCCACTTGGGGAGATTTTTAGTAAAGCATCTGGAATGGCGAACCCGTGTACCAAGGGACAAAAAATGAGATGAGGTTTAGAAACGTTGCCCGATCACATGGTGTACAATCCTCTGGGTTTCCCATGCATGTTTTAGCTGTAGGAAGAATCCCTTAAACCAGGAGAGTTGGGACCCATGGAATGGGTAGCATACAGTATTACTTCAAAGGGTCTCCATTTGCTCACTGAACCTCACCAATCCTCTCAGCCCCAAATGTCCTGCCTTATGTCTCACCCAGCTGTGGGTGTGGATGTGGTAAATCCAAGTTTCATCACAAGCCCTGAACGAATTATTTAAGAACTTTCTCTCCTTCACTGTCTTTGTTTTTGAAATTTATTTTAATAATGGGGTTTAGTTGATTTTCATGGCTGTGTATACTGCTCTACACACACTTGATTCTCTTACGGAGACATATAAATACATATGTTTTAATATTCTTATTGTCAGATATATTCCTCTGCAGTGAATAGGCGGTGTTGAGTCTAATTCGTTGAGCAAGGAGTATATCTCGTCTATTACATATTTGGCTTATGGAATAGTATCTGTGCTAATTTCAATCTCTGGTTTTACGTAGCACCCCAACTCATCATTCCCCTTAAGAAAGCATAAGTTTGTTTTCTAAATGTGAGACTCTGTTCTGTTTTGTAATTCAGTTCATGTGTAGCCAAGTTTACATTCCCTCTATAAGTGATATCTTATGATAAGTTTCTTTTTCTGTGTGACTTATTTCCTTTGAATCATTGTACCTAAATCCATTCATTATGCTTGTACAGGCCGGACGACATTGATTTCATTGCTGAGTGATGTTCCATTGTACGTAAGTATGAAAACGTCTTTATCCATTTCTCTCTTTCAAGGATATTTAATTTGTACCGTAGTCGAGACTCTTGTAAACAGAGCAGCCCTAAACTTTGGGGTGGTTGTTTCTTGTTATTTTAATTTTCCTGAGTTATAGTGCTATAAGTAGGTTTAGGGTTAGGGTTAAGGTTAGGGTTAGGGAACGGGTATGG
>NW_028138486.1:0-27807 GCF_964270905.1 Leucopleurus acutus
TGTCAGTGCAGGCAGCCCCAGGCCCAGAGGAGCAGCTACGGCGTTCCTTGGTGGAGACAGTTCGCTGGATGCGGGACTCCCTACTTCGATGAGTTGATTCAGGGAAGGAAACACAGGGTAACCGGTGTCTCTTGGGACTCCTTAGAAACCACAGGGATGTACGCTGAGTGTGCCCATGAAAACGGGGCCTGCTGGAACTAGTCCTGCTTTCCCCACTTTGAGGGCGGCATTCATGCCTGCCTTGAAGCTACATGACATTCCCGGCGCCCGACAGTCCGGTGAGCCCTGGAAGAATGCTTCGGGGAAAATTATGAGTTTGCTCTCCCTAAACCAGGGGCTTCCGTGGCCGCGGTGGCGGTCCGCATGACAGGCTCTAGAGCTAAAGGGAACCTCAACATGAGAACTCGCTTCCAGGTTAGGCCCTGAGTAGCCGTGCAGAAAGGGAGCCATGCAGCTGTTTCCAGGAGTTCTTAGTCACTTACGTGCTTTATTTGAAAGGAAGTACACGTCCGGGGACTCCTAGGCCCCACGGGTGTGCCTCATTTTCCCTCCAAGGTCACTGAGTGCCTCCAGACAACTGTGGGCCAGCTGAGCAACGTCGAGGTCCAGGGGTTGAGACCTCGGAGGACCTCTGTGTGTGCCGCGTGCTGGGCAACAACACACTGCGCATTCCTCGAGGAGCGGCTCACCTCCAGAGCCCTCGAGCACCCTGAGGACAACATGGCTGGTGAGTACGAAGTGCCCAGGAAGACTCTGTCATGGCCCTTGTGTGAGCTGCCATGAGAGAACGCTGTGCATGGAACACTGCGAGGCCCGTCCTCGTACCTGAAGTCACTCTGCTCGAGGAGAGAGTCAGCATCTTAGCACGCTGTGTCGCTACCGACACACCCAGCATGAACCCATGCCTGGAAGTAAGGCCCTGCTTTGCCGTGCAGAAGCGGAGGCGTGGTGCAGTTTCCAGGAGGCGGTGGCCTCTGCTCTGCATACCTAACGGCAGCACAGCTTTCTGGACACCTGGGAGGCTAGCCGGGGCACCCTGTTCCCGGCAGGAACACTGAGTATCCCCAGGTGCACCTGGGTCTGCTGAGCAACATCCAGGCCCGTAGCCCTTTAGAGCCCCTCTGTGCACGCCGAGCGTAGGGAAACACACTGCCCTCTCTTTTGGAGCAGCTTGGTTTCCTCAGCACTCGCACACGTTCACGAACACCGTTCTGGCACATGCCACATGGCGCGAAGGTCTTACGCATTGCCCTATTCGGAGCTGCGCTCAGAGTAACCCTCGTCTTCGCATTCCATCCAGGACCTCCTGACTGAAGTCACCGTGCCTCCTAGAGGACGGCGGCTTGGGTTCTTACTGCAATTCAAGTCCTCTTCCTTCTGTGTCAGTGCAGGCAGCCCCAGGCCCAGAGGAGCAGCTACGGCGTTCCTTGGTGGAGACAGTTCGCTGGATGCGGGACTCCCTACTTCGATGAGTTGATTCAGGGAAGGAAACACAGGGTAACCGGTGTCTCTTGGGACTCCTTAGAAACCACAGGGATGTACGCTGAGTGTGCCCATGAAAACGGGGCCTGCTGGAACTAGTCCTGCTTTCCCACTTTGAGGGCGGCATTCATGCCTGCCTTGAAGCTACATGACATTCCCGGCGCCCGACAGTCCGGTGAGCCCTGGAAGAATGCTTCGGGGAAAATTATGAGTTTGCTCTCCCTAAACCAGGGGCTTCCGTGGCCGCGGTGGCGGTCCGCATGACAGGCTCTAGAGCTAAAGGGAACCTCAACATGAGAACTCGCTTCCAGGTTAGGCCCTGAGTAGCCGTGCAGAAAGGGAGCCATGCAGCTGTTTCCAGGAGTTCTTAGTCACTTACGTGCTTTATTTGAAAGGAAGTACACGTCCGGGGACTCCTAGGCCCCACGGGTGTGCCTCATTTTCCCTCCAAGGTCACTGAGTGCCTCCAGACAACTGTGGGCCAGCTGAGCAACGTCGAGGTCCAGGGGTTGAGACCTCGGAGGGACCTCTGTGTGTGCCGCGTGCTGGGCAACAACACACTGCGCATTCCTCGAGGAGCGGCTCACCTCCAGAGCCCTCGAGCACCCTGAGGACAACATGGCTGGTGAGTACGAAGTGCCCAGGAAGACTCTGTCATGGCCCTTGTGTGAGCTGCCATGAGAGAACGCTGTGCATGGAACACTGCGAGGCCCGTCCTCGTACCTGAAGTCACTCTGCTCGAGGAGAGAGTCAGCATCTTAGCACGCTGTGTCGCTACCGACACACCCAGCATGAACCCATGCCTGGAAGTAAGGCCCTGCTTTGCCGTGCAGAAGCGGAGGCGTGGTGCAGTTTCCAGGAGGCGGTGGCCTCTGCTCTGCATACCTTTAACGGCAGCACAGCTTTCTGGACACCTGGGAGGCTAGCCGGGGCACCCTGTTCCCGGCAGGAACACTGAGTATCCCCAGGTGCACCTGGGTCTGCTGAGCAACATCCAGGCCCGTAGCCCTTTAGAGCCCCTCTGTGCACGCCGAGCGTAGGGAAACACACTGCCCTCTCTTTTGGAGCAGCTTGGTTTCCTCAGCACTCGCACACGTTCACGAACACCGTTCTGGCACATGCCACATGGCGCGAAGGTCTTACGCATTGCCCTATTCGGAGCTGCGCTCAGAGTAACCCTCGTCTTCGCATTCCATCCAGGACCTCCTGACTGAAGTCACCGTGCCTCCTAGAGGACGGCGGCTTGGGTTCTTACTGCAATTCAAGTCCTCTTCCTTCTGTGTCAGTGCAGGCAGCCCCAGGCCCAGAGGAGCAGCTACGGCGTTCCTTGGTGGAGACAGTTCGCTGGATGCGGGACTCCCTACTTCGATGAGTTGATTCAGGGAAGGAAACACAGGGTAACCGGTGTCTCTTGGGACTCCTTAGAAACCACAGGGATGTACGCTGAGTGTGCCCATGAAAACGGGGCCTGCTGGAACTAGTCCTGCTTTCCCACTTTGAGGGCGGCATTCATGCCTGCCTTGAAGCTACATGACATTCCCGGCGCCCGACAGTCCGGTGAGCCCTGGAAGAATGCTTCGGGGAAAATTATGAGTTTGCTCTCCCTAAACCAGGGGCTTCCGTGGCCGCGGTGGCGGTCCGCATGACAGGCTCTAGAGCTAAAGGGAACCTCAACATGAGAACTCGCTTCCAGGTTAGGCCCTGAGTAGCCGTGCAGAAAGGGAGCCATGCAGCTGTTTCCAGGAGTTTCTTAGTCACTTACGTGCTTTATTTGAAAGGAAGTACACGTCCGGGGACTCCTAGGCCCCACGGGTGTGCCTCATTTTCCCTCCAAGGTCACTGAGTGCCTCCAGACAACTGTGGGCCAGCTGAGCAACGTCGAGGTCCAGGGGTTGAGACCTCGGAGGACCTCTGTGTGTGCCGCGTGCTGGGCAACAACACACTGCGCATTCCTCGAGGAGCGGCTCACCTCCAGAGCCCTCGAGCACCCTGAGGACAACATGGCTGGTGAGTACGAAGTGCCCAGGAAGACTCTGTCATGGCCCTTGTGTGAGCTGCCATGAGAGAACGCTGTGCATGGAACACTGCGAGGCCCGTCCTCGTACCTGAAGTCACTCTGCTCGAGGAGAGAGTCAGCATCTTAGCACGCTGTGTCGCTACCGACACACCCAGCATGAACCCATGCCTGGAAGTAAGGCCCTGCTTTGCCGTGCAGAAGCGGAGGCGTGGTGCAGTTTCCAGGAGGCGGTGGCCTCTGCTCTGCATACCTTTAACGGCAGCACAGCTTTCTGGACACCTGGGAGGCTAGCCGGGGCACCCTGTTCCCGGCAGGAACACTGAGTATCCCCAGGTGCACCTGGGTCTGCTGAGCAACATCCAGGCCCGTAGCCCTTTAGAGCCCCTCTGTGCACGCCGAGCGTAGGGAAACACACTGCCCTCTCTTTTGGAGCAGCTTGGTTTCCTCAGCACTCGCACACGTTCACGAACACCGTTCTGGCACATGCCACATGGCGCGAAGGTCTTACGCATTGCCCTATTCGGAGCTGCGCTCAGAGTAACCCTCGTCTTCGCATTCCATCCAGGACCTCCTGACTGAAGTCACCGTGCCTCCTAGAGGACGGCGGCTTGGGTTCTTACTGCAATTCAAGTCCTCTTCCTTCTGTGTCAGTGCAGGCAGCCCCAGGCCCAGAGGAGCAGCTACGGCGTTCCTTGGTGGAGACAGTTCGCTGGATGCGGGACTCCCTACTTCGATGAGTTGATTCAGGGAAGGAAACACAGGGTAACCGGTGTCTCTTGGGACTCCTTAGAAACCACAGGGATGTACGCTGAGTGTGCCCATGAAAACGGGGCCTGCTGGAACTAGTCCTGCTTTCCCACTTTGAGGGCGGCATTCATGCCTGCCTTGAAGCTACATGACATTCCCGGCGCCCGACAGTCCGGTGAGCCCTGGAAGAATGCTTCGGGGAAAATTATGAGTTTGCTCTCCCTAAACCAGGGGCTTCCGTGGCCGCGGTGGCGGTCCGCATGACAGGCTCTAGAGCTAAAGGGAACCTCAACATGAGAACTCGCTTCCAGGTTAGGCCCTGAGTAGCCGTGCAGAAAGGGAGCCATGCAGCTGTTTCCAGGAGTTCTTAGTCACTTACGTGCTTTATTTGAAAGGAAGTACACGTCCGGGGACTCCTAGGCCCCACGGGTGTGCCTCATTTTCCCTCCAAGGTCACTGAGTGCCTCCAGACAACTGTGGGCCAGCTGAGCAACGTCGAGGTCCAGGGGTTGAGACCTCGGAGGACCTCTGTGTGTGCCGCGTGCTGGGCAACAACACACTGCGCATTCCTCGAGGAGCGGCTCACCTCCAGAGCCCTCGAGCACCCTGAGGACAACATGGCTGGTGAGTACGAAGTGCCCAGGAAGACTCTGTCATGGCCCTTGTGTGAGCTGCCATGAGAGAACGCTGTGCATGGAACACTGCGAGGCCCGTCCTCGTACCTGAAGTCACTCTGCTCGAGGAGAGAGTCAGCATCTTAGCACGCTGTGTCGCTACCGACACACCCAGCATGAACCCATGCCTGGAAGTAAGGCCCTGCTTTGCCGTGCAGAAGCGGAGGCGTGGTGCAGTTTCCAGGAGGCGGTGGCCTCTGCTCTGCATACCTTTAACGGCAGCACAGCTTTCTGGACACCTGGGAGGCTAGCCGGGGCACCCTGTTCCCGGCAGGAACACTGAGTATCCCCAGGTGCACCTGGGTCTGCTGAGCAACATCCAGGCCCGTAGCCCTTTAGAGCCCCTCTGTGCACGCCGAGCGTAGGGAAACACACTGCCCTCTCTTTTGGAGCAGCTTGGTTTCCTCAGCACTCGCACACGTTCACGAACACCGTTCTGGCACATGCCACATGGCGCGAAGGTCTTACGCATTGCCCTATTCGGAGCTGCGCTCAGAGTAACCCTCGTCTTCGCATTCCATCCAGGACCTCCTGACTGAAGTCACCGTGCCTCCTAGAGGACGGCGGCTTGGGTTCTTACTGCAATTCAAGTCCTCTTCCTTCTGTGTCAGTGCAGGCAGCCCCAGGCCCAGAGGAGCAGCTACGGCGTTCCTTGGTGGAGACAGTTCGCTGGATGCGGGACTCCCTACTTCGATGAGTTGATTCAGGGAAGGAAACACAGGGTAACCGGTGTCTCTTGGGACTCCTTAGAAACCACAGGGATGTACGCTGAGTGTGCCCATGAAAACGGGGCCTGCTGGAACTAGTCCTGCTTTCCCACTTTGAGGGCGGCATTCATGCCTGCCTTGAAGCTACATGACATTCCCGGCGCCCGACAGTCCGGTGAGCCCTGGAAGAATGCTTCGGGGAAAATTATGAGTTTGCTCTCCCTAAACCAGGGGCTTCCGTGGCCGCGGTGGCGGTCCGCATGACAGGCTCTAGAGCTAAAGGGAACCTCAACATGAGAACTCGCTTCCAGGTTAGGCCCTGAGTAGCCGTGCAGAAAGGGAGCCATGCAGCTGTTTCCAGGAGTTCTTAGTCACTTACGTGCTTTATTTGAAAGGAAGTACACGTCCGGGGACTCCTAGGCCCCACGGGTGTGCCTCATTTTCCCTCCAAGGTCACTGAGTGCCTCCAGACAACTGTGGGCCAGCTGAGCAACGTCGAGGTCCAGGGGTTGAGACCTCGGAGGACCTCTGTGTGTGCCGCGTGCTGGGCAACAACACACTGCGCATTCCTCGAGGAGCGGCTCACCTCCAGAGCCCTCGAGCACCCTGAGGACAACATGGCTGGTGAGTACGAAGTGCCCAGGAAGACTCTGTCATGGCCCTTGTGTGAGCTGCCATGAGAGAACGCTGTGCATGGAACACTGCGAGGCCCGTCCTCGTACCTGAAGTCACTCTGCTCGAGGAGAGAGTCAGCATCTTAGCACGCTGTGTCGCTACCGACACACCCAGCATGAACCCATGCCTGGAAGTAAGGCCCTGCTTTGCCGTGCAGAAGCGGAGGCGTGGTGCAGTTTCCAGGAGGCGGTGGCCTCTGCTCTGCATACCTTTAACGGCAGCACAGCTTTCTGGACACCTGGGAGGCTAGCCGGGGCACCCTGTTCCCGGCAGGAACACTGAGTATCCCCAGGTGCACCTGGGTCTGCTGAGCAACATCCAGGCCCGTAGCCCTTTAGAGCCCCTCTGTGCACGCCGAGCGTAGGGAAACACACTGCCCTCTCTTTTGGAGCAGCTTGGTTTCCTCAGCACTCGCACACGTTCACGAACACCGTTCTGGCACATGCCACATGGCGCGAAGGTCTTACGCATTGCCCTATTCGGAGCTGCGCTCAGAGTAACCCTCGTCTTCGCATTCCATCCAGGACCTCCTGACTGAAGTCACCGTGCCTCCTAGAGGACGGCGGCTTGGGTTCTTACTGCAATTCAAGTCCTCTTCCTTCTGTGTCAGTGCAGGCAGCCCCAGGCCCAGAGGAGCAGCTACGGCGTTCCTTGGTGGAGACAGTTCGCTGGATGCGGGACTCCCTACTTCGATGAGTTGATTCAGGGAAGGAAACACAGGGTAACCGGTGTCTCTTGGGACTCCTTAGAAACCACAGGGATGTACGCTGAGTGTGCCCATGAAAACGGGGCCTGCTGGAACTAGTCCTGCTTTCCCACTTTGAGGGCGGCATTCATGCCTGCCTTGAAGCTACATGACATTCCCGGCGCCCGACAGTCCGGTGAGCCCTGGAAGAATGCTTCGGGGAAAATTATGAGTTTGCTCTCCCTAAACCAGGGGCTTCCGTGGCCGCGGTGGCGGTCCGCATGACAGGCTCTAGAGCTAAAGGGAACCTCAACATGAGAACTCGCTTCCAGGTTAGGCCCTGAGTAGCCGTGCAGAAAGGGAGCCATGCAGCTGTTTCCAGGAGTTCTTAGTCACTTACGTGCTTTATTTGAAAGGAAGTACACGTCCGGGGACTCCTAGGCCCCACGGGTGTGCCTCATTTTCCCTCCAAGGTCACTGAGTGCCTCCAGACAACTGTGGGCCAGCTGAGCAACGTCGAGGTCCAGGGGTTGAGACCTCGGAGGACCTCTGTGTGTGCCGCGTGCTGGGCAACAACACACTGCGCATTCCTCGAGGAGCGGCTCACCTCCAGAGCCCTCGAGCACCCTGAGGACAACATGGCTGGTGAGTACGAAGTGCCCAGGAAGACTCTGTCATGGCCCTTGTGTGAGCTGCCATGAGAGAACGCTGTGCATGGAACACTGCGAGGCCCGTCCTCGTACCTGAAGTCACTCTGCTCGAGGAGAGAGTCAGCATCTTAGCACGCTGTGTCGCTACCGACACACCCAGCATGAACCCATGCCTGGAAGTAAGGCCCTGCTTTGCCGTGCAGAAGCGGAGGCGTGGTGCAGTTTCCAGGAGGCGGTGGCCTCTGCTCTGCATACCTTTAACGGCAGCACAGCTTTCTGGACACCTGGGAGGCTAGCCGGGGCACCCTGTTCCCGGCAGGAACACTGAGTATCCCCAGGTGCACCTGGGTCTGCTGAGCAACATCCAGGCCCGTAGCCCTTTAGAGCCCCTCTGTGCACGCCGAGCGTAGGGAAACACACTGCCCTCTCTTTTGGAGCAGCTTGGTTTCCTCAGCACTCGCACACGTTCACGAACACCGTTCTGGCACATGCCACATGGCGCGAAGGTCTTA
Source organism: Leucopleurus acutus (assembly GCF_964270905.1). NCBI lineage: Eukaryota > Metazoa > Chordata > Mammalia > Artiodactyla > Delphinidae > Leucopleurus > Leucopleurus acutus. Next base: position 8,150 of record NW_028138486.1, read on the forward strand.
CGCATTGCCCTATTCGGAGCTGCGCTCAGAGTAACCCTCGTCTTCGCATTCCATCCAGGACCTCCTGACTGAAGTCACCGTGCCTCCTAGAGGACGGCGGCTTGGGTTCTTACTGCAATTCAAGTCCTCTTCCTTCTGTGTCAGTGCAGGCAGCCCCAGGCCCAGAGGAGCAGCTACGGCGTTCCTTGGTGGAGACAGTTCGCTGGATGCGGGACTCCCTACTTCGATGAGTTGATTCAGGGAAGGAAACACAGGGTAACCGGTGTCTCTTGGGACTCCTTAGAAACCACAGGGATGTACGCTGAGTGTGCCCATGAAAACGGGGCCTGCTGGAACTAGTCCTGCTTTCCCACTTTGAGGGCGGCATTCATGCCTGCCTTGAAGCTACATGACATTCCCGGCGCCCGACAGTCCGGTGAGCCCTGGAAGAATGCTTCGGGGAAAATTATGAGTTTGCTCTCCCTAAACCAGGGGCTTCCGTGGCCGCGGTGGCGGTCCGCATGACAGGCTCTAGAGCTAAAGGGAACCTCAACATGAGAACTCGCTTCCAGGTTAGGCCCTGAGTAGCCGTGCAGAAAGGGAGCCATGCAGCTGTTTCCAGGAGTTCTTAGTCACTTACGTGCTTTATTTGAAAGGAAGTACACGTCCGGGGACTCCTAGGCCCCACGGGTGTGCCTCATTTTCCCTCCAAGGTCACTGAGTGCCTCCAGACAACTGTGGGCCAGCTGAGCAACGTCGAGGTCCAGGGGTTGAGACCTCGGAGGACCTCTGTGTGTGCCGCGTGCTGGGCAACAACACACTGCGCATTCCTCGAGGAGCGGCTCACCTCCAGAGCCCTCGAGCACCCTGAGGACAACATGGCTGGTGAGTACGAAGTGCCCAGGAAGACTCTGTCATGGCCCTTGTGTGAGCTGCCATGAGAGAACGCTGTGCATGGAACACTGCGAGGCCCGTCCTCGTACCTGAAGTCACTCTGCTCGAGGAGAGAGTCAGCATCTTAGCACGCTGTGTCGCTACCGACACACCCAGCATGAACCCATGCCTGGAAGTAAGGCCCTGCTTTGCCGTGCAGAAGCGGAGGCGTGGTGCAGTTTCCAGGAGGCGGTGGCCTCTGCTCTGCATACCTTTAACGGCAGCACAGCTTTCTGGACACCTGGGAGGCTAGCCGGGGCACCCTGTTCCCGGCAGGAACACTGAGTATCCCCAGGTGCACCTGGGTCTGCTGAGCAACATCCAGGCCCGTAGCCCTTTAGAGCCCCTCTGTGCACGCCGAGCGTAGGGAAACACACTGCCCTCTCTTTTGGAGCAGCTTGGTTTCCTCAGCACTCGCACACGTTCACGAACACCGTTCTGGCACATGCCACATGGCGCGAAGGTCTTACGCATTGCCCTATTCGGAGCTGCGCTCAGAGTAACCCTCGTCTTCGCATTCCATCCAGGACCTCCTGACTGAAGTCACCGTGCCTCCTAGAGGACGGCGGCTTGGGTTCTTACTGCAATTCAAGTCCTCTTCCTTCTGTGTCAGTGCAGGCAGCCCCAGGCCCAGAGGAGCAGCTACGGCGTTCCTTGGTGGAGACAGTTCGCTGGATGCGGGACTCCCTACTTCGATGAGTTGATTCAGGGAAGGAAACACAGGGTAACCGGTGTCTCTTGGGACTCCTTAGAAACCACAGGGATGTACGCTGAGTGTGCCCATGAAAACGGGGCCTGCTGGAACTAGTCCTGCTTTCCCACTTTGAGGGCGGCATTCATGCCTGCCTTGAAGCTACATGACATTCCCGGCGCCCGACAGTCCGGTGAGCCCTGGAAGAATGCTTCGGGGAAAATTATGAGTTTGCTCTCCCTAAACCAGGGGCTTCCGTGGCCGCGGTGGCGGTCCGCATGACAGGCTCTAGAGCTAAAGGGAACCTCAACATGAGAACTCGCTTCCAGGTTAGGCCCTGAGTAGCCGTGCAGAAAGGGAGCCATGCAGCTGTTTCCAGGAGTTCTTAGTCACTTACGTGCTTTATTTGAAAGGAAGTACACGTCCGGGGACTCCTAGGCCCCACGGGTGTGCCTCATTTTCCCTCCAAGGTCACTGAGTGCCTCCAGACAACTGTGGGCCAGCTGAGCAACGTCGAGGTCCAGGGGTTGAGACCTCGGAGGACCTCTGTGTGTGCCGCGTGCTGGGCAACAACACACTGCGCATTCCTCGAGGAGCGGCTCACCTCCAGAGCCCTCGAGCACCCTGAGGACAACATGGCTGGTGAGTACGAAGTGCCCAGGAAGACTCTGTCATGGCCCTTGTGTGAGCTGCCATGAGAGAACGCTGTGCATGGAACACTGCGAGGCCCGTCCTCGTACCTGAAGTCACTCTGCTCGAGGAGAGAGTCAGCATCTTAGCACGCTGTGTCGCTACCGACACACCCAGCATGAACCCATGCCTGGAAGTAAGGCCCTGCTTTGCCGTGCAGAAGCGGAGGCGTGGTGCAGTTTCCAGGAGGCGGTGGCCTCTGCTCTGCATACCTTTAACGGCAGCACAGCTTTCTGGACACCTGGGAGGCTAGCCGGGGCACCCTGTTCCCGGCAGGAACACTGAGTATCCCCAGGTGCACCTGGGTCTGCTGAGCAACATCCAGGCCCGTAGCCCTTTAGAGCCCCTCTGTGCACGCCGAGCGTAGGGAAACACACTGCCCTCTCTTTTGGAGCAGCTTGGTTTCCTCAGCACTCGCACACGTTCACGAACACCGTTCTGGCACATGCCACATGGCGCGAAGGTCTTACGCATTGCCCTATTCGGAGCTGCGCTCAGAGTAACCCTCGTCTTCGCATTCCATCCAGGACCTCCTGACTGAAGTCACCGTGCCTCCTAGAGGACGGCGGCTTGGGTTCTTACTGCAATTCAAGTCCTCTTCCTTCTGTGTCAGTGCAGGCAGCCCCAGGCCCAGAGGAGCAGCTACGGCGTTCCTTGGTGGAGACAGTTCGCTGGATGCGGGACTCCCTACTTCGATGAGTTGATTCAGGGAAGGAAACACAGGGTAACCGGTGTCTCTTGGGACTCCTTAGAAACCACAGGGATGTACGCTGAGTGTGCCCATGAAAACGGGGCCTGCTGGAACTAGTCCTGCTTTCCCACTTTGAGGGCGGCATTCATGCCTGCCTTGAAGCTACATGACATTCCCGGCGCCCGACAGTCCGGTGAGCCCTGGAAGAATGCTTCGGGGAAAATTATGAGTTTGCTCTCCCTAAACCAGGGGCTTCCGTGGCCGCGGTGGCGGTCCGCATGACAGGCTCTAGAGCTAAAGGGAACCTCAACATGAGAACTCGCTTCCAGGTTAGGCCCTGAGTAGCCGTGCAGAAAGGGAGCCATGCAGCTGTTTCCAGGAGTTCTTAGTCACTTACGTGCTTTATTTGAAAGGAAGTACACGTCCGGGGACTCCTAGGCCCCACGGGTGTGCCTCATTTTCCCTCCAAGGTCACTGAGTGCCTCCAGACAACTGTGGGCCAGCTGAGCAACGTCGAGGTCCAGGGGTTGAGACCTCGGAGGACCTCTGTGTGTGCCGCGTGCTGGGCAACAACACACTGCGCATTCCTCGAGGAGCGGCTCACCTCCAGAGCCCTCGAGCACCCTGAGGACAACATGGCTGGTGAGTACGAAGTGCCCAGGAAGACTCTGTCATGGCCCTTGTGTGAGCTGCCATGAGAGAACGCTGTGCATGGAACACTGCGAGGCCCGTCCTCGTACCTGAAGTCACTCTGCTCGAGGAGAGAGTCAGCATCTTAGCACGCTGTGTCGCTACCGACACACCCAGCATGAACCCATGCCTGGAAGTAAGGCCCTGCTTTGCCGTGCAGAAGCGGAGGCGTGGTGCAGTTTCCAGGAGGCGGTGGCCTCTGCTCTGCATACCTTTAACGGCAGCACAGCTTTCTGGACACCTGGGAGGCTAGCCGGGGCACCCTGTTCCCGGCAGGAACACTGAGTATCCCCAGGTGCACCTGGGTCTGCTGAGCAACATCCAGGCCCGTAACCCTTTAGAGCCCCTCTGTGCACGCCGAGCGTAGGGAAACACACTGCCCTCTCTTTTGGAGCAGCTTGGTTTCCTCAGCACTCGCACACGTTCACGAACACCGTTCTGGCACATGCCACATGGCGCGAAGGTCTTACGCATTGCCCTATTCGGAGCTGCGCTCAGAGTAACCCTCGTCTTCGCATTCCATCCAGGACCTCCTGACTGAAGTCACCGTGCCTCCTAGAGGACGGCGGCTTGGGTTCTTACTGCAATTCAAGTCCTCTTCCTTCTGTGTCAGTGCAGGCAGCCCCAGGCCCAGAGGAGCAGCTACGGCGTTCCTTGGTGGAGACAGTTCGCTGGATGCGGGACTCCCTACTTCGATGAGTTGATTCAGGGAAGGAAACACAGGGTAACCGGTGTCTCTTGGGACTCCTTAGAAACCACAGGGATGTACGCTGAGTGTGCCCATGAAAACGGGGCCTGCTGGAACTAGTCCTGCTTTCCCACTTTGAGGGCGGCATTCATGCCTGCCTTGAAGCTACATGACATTCCCGGCGCCCGACAGTCCGGTGAGCCCTGGAAGAATGCTTCGGGGAAAATTATGAGTTTGCTCTCCCTAAACCAGGGGCTTCCGTGGCCGCGGTGGCGGTCCGCATGACAGGCTCTAGAGCTAAAGGGAACCTCAACATGAGAACTCGCTTCCAGGTTAGGCCCTGAGTAGCCGTGCAGAAAGGGAGCCATGCAGCTGTTTCCAGGAGTTCTTAGTCACTTACGTGCTTTATTTGAAAGGAAGTACACGTCCGGGGACTCCTAGGCCCCACGGGTGTGCCTCATTTTCCCTCCAAGGTCACTGAGTGCCTCCAGACAACTGTGGGCCAGCTGAGCAACGTCGAGGTCCAGGGGTTGAGACCTCGGAGGACCTCTGTGTGTGCCGCGTGCTGGGCAACAACACACTGCGCATTCCTCGAGGAGCGGCTCACCTCCAGAGCCCTCGAGCACCCTGAGGACAACATGGCTGGTGAGTACGAAGTGCCCAGGAAGACTCTGTCATGGCCCTTGTGTGAGCTGCCATGAGAGAACGCTGTGCATGGAACACTGCGAGGCCCGTCCTCGTACCTGAAGTCACTCTGCTCGAGGAGAGAGTCAGCATCTTAGCACGCTGTGTCGCTACCGACACACCCAGCATGAACCCATGCCTGGAAGTAAGGCCCTGCTTTGCCGTGCAGAAGCGGAGGCGTGGTGCAGTTTCCAGGAGGCGGTGGCCTCTGCTCTGCATACCTTTAACGGCAGCACAGCTTTCTGGACACCTGGGAGGCTAGCCGGGGCACCCTGTTCCCGGCAGGAACACTGAGTATCCCCAGGTGCACCTGGGTCTGCTGAGCAACATCCAGGCCCGTAGCCCTTTAGAGCCCCTCTGTGCACGCCGAGCGTAGGGAAACACACTGCCCTCTCTTTTGGAGCAGCTTGGTTTCCTCAGCACTCGCACACGTTCACGAACACCGTTCTGGCACATGCCACATGGCGCGAAGGTCTTACGCATTGCCCTATTCGGAGCTGCGCTCAGAGTAACCCTCGTCTTCGCATTCCATCCAGGACCTCCTGACTGAAGTCACCGTGCCTCCTAGAGGACGGCGGCTTGGGTTCTTACTGCAATTCAAGTCCTCTTCCTTCTGTGTCAGTGCAGGCAGCCCCAGGCCCAGAGGAGCAGCTACGGCGTTCCTTGGTGGAGACAGTTCGCTGGATGCGGGACTCCCTACTTCGATGAGTTGATTCAGGGAAGGAAACACAGGGTAACCGGTGTCTCTTGGGACTCCTTAGAAACCACAGGGATGTACGCTGAGTGTGCCCATGAAAACGGGGCCTGCTGGAACTAGTCCTGCTTTCCCACTTTGAGGGCGGCATTCATGCCTGCCTTGAAGCTACATGACATTCCCGGCGCCCGACAGTCCGGTGAGCCCTGGAAGAATGCTTCGGGGAAAATTATGAGTTTGCTCTCCCTAAACCAGGGGCTTCCGTGGCCGCGGTGGCGGTCCGCATGACAGGCTCTAGAGCTAAAGGGAACCTCAACATGAGAACTCGCTTCCAGGTTAGGCCCTGAGTAGCCGTGCAGAAAGGGAGCCATGCAGCTGTTTCCAGGAGTTCTTAGTCACTTACGTGCTTTATTTGAAAGGAAGTACACGTCCGGGGACTCCTAGGCCCCACGGGTGTGCCTCATTTTCCCTCCAAGGTCACTGAGTGCCTCCAGACAACTGTGGGCCAGCTGAGCAACGTCGAGGTCCAGGGGTTGAGACCTCGGAGGACCTCTGTGTGTGCCGCGTGCTGGGCAACAACACACTGCGCATTCCTCGAGGAGCGGCTCACCTCCAGAGCCCTCGAGCACCCTGAGGACAACATGGCTGGTGAGTACGAAGTGCCCAGGAAGACTCTGTCATGGCCCTTGTGTGAGCTGCCATGAGAGAACGCTGTGCATGGAACACTGCGAGGCCCGTCCTCGTACCTGAAGTCACTCTGCTCGAGGAGAGAGTCAGCATCTTAGCACGCTGTGTCGCTACCGACACACCCAGCATGAACCCATGCCTGGAAGTAAGGCCCTGCTTTGCCGTGCAGAAGCGGAGGCGTGGTGCAGTTTCCAGGAGGCGGTGGCCTCTGCTCTGCATACCTTTAACGGCAGCACAGCTTTCTGGACACCTGGGAGGCTAGCCGGGGCACCCTGTTCCCGGCAGGAACACTGAGTATCCCCAGGTGCACCTGGGTCTGCTGAGCAACATCCAGGCCCGTAGCCCTTTAGAGCCCCTCTGTGCACGCCGAGCGTAGGGAAACACACTGCCCTCTCTTTTGGAGCAGCTTGGTTTCCTCAGCACTCGCACACGTTCACGAACACCGTTCTGGCACATGCCACATGGCGCGAAGGTCTTACGCATTGCCCTATTCGGAGCTGCGCTCAGAGTAACCCTCGTCTTCGCATTCCATCCAGGACCTCCTGACTGAAGTCACCGTGCCTCCTAGAGGACGGCGGCTTGGGTTCTTACTGCAATTCAAGTCCTCTTCCTTCTGTGTCAGTGCAGGCAGCCCCAGGCCCAGAGGAGCAGCTACGGCGTTCCTTGGTGGAGACAGTTCGCTGGATGCGGGACTCCCTACTTCGATGAGTTGATTCAGGGAAGGAAACACAGGGTAACCGGTGTCTCTTGGGACTCCTTAGAAACCACAGGGATGTACGCTGAGTGTGCCCATGAAAACGGGGCCTGCTGGAACTAGTCCTGCTTTCCCACTTTGAGGGCGGCATTCATGCCTGCCTTGAAGCTACATGACATTCCCGGCGCCCGACAGTCCGGTGAGCCCTGGAAGAATGCTTCGGGGAAAATTATGAGTTTGCTCTCCCTAAACCAGGGGCTTCCGTGGCCGCGGTGGCGGTCCGCATGACAGGCTCTAGAGCTAAAGGGAACCTCAACATGAGAACTCGCTTCCAGGTTAGGCCCTGAGTAGCCGTGCAGAAAGGGAGCCATGCAGCTGTTTCCAGGAGTTCTTAGTCACTTACGTGCTTTATTTGAAAGGAAGTACACGTCCGGGGACTCCTAGGCCCCACGGGTGTGCCTCATTTTCCCTCCAAGGTCACTGAGTGCCTCCAGACAACTGTGGGCCAGCTGAGCAACGTCGAGGTCCAGGGGTTGAGACCTCGGAGGACCTCTGTGTGTGCCGCGTGCTGGGCAACAACACACTGCGCATTCCTCGAGGAGCGGCTCACCTCCAGAGCCCTCGAGCACCCTGAGGACAACATGGCTGGTGAGTACGAAGTGCCCAGGAAGACTCTGTCATGGCCCTTGTGTGAGCTGCCATGAGAGAACGCTGTGCATGGAACACTGCGAGGCCCGTCCTCGTACCTGAAGTCACTCTGCTCGAGGAGAGAGTCAGCATCTTAGCACGCTGTGTCGCTACCGACACACCCAGCATGAACCCATGCCTGGAAGTAAGGCCCTGCTTTGCCGTGCAGAAGCGGAGGCGTGGTGCAGTTTCCAGGAGGCGGTGGCCTCTGCTCTGCATACCTTTAACGGCAGCACAGCTTTCTGGACACCTGGGAGGCTAGCCGGGGCACCCTGTTCCCGGCAGGAACACTGAGTATCCCCAGGTGCACCTGGGTCTGCTGAGCAACATCCAGGCCCGTAGCCCTTTAGAGCCCCTCTGTGCACGCCGAGCGTAGGGAAACACACTGCCCTCTCTTTTGGAGCAGCTTGGTTTCCTCAGCACTCGCACACGTTCACGAACACCGTTCTGGCACATGCCACATGGCGCGAAGGTCTTACGCATTGCCCTATTCGGAGCTGCGCTCAGAGTAACCCTCGTCTTCGCATTCCATCCAGGACCTCCTGACTGAAGTCACCGTGCCTCCTAGAGGACGGCGGCTTGGGTTCTTACTGCAATTCAAGTCCTCTTCCTTCTGTGTCAGTGCAGGCAGCCCCAGGCCCAGAGGAGCAGCTACGGCGTTCCTTGGTGGAGACAGTTCGCTGGATGCGGGACTCCCTACTTCGATGAGTTGATTCAGGGAAGGAAACACAGGGTAACCGGTGTCTCTTGGGACTCCTTAGAAACCACAGGGATGTACGCTGAGTGTGCCCATGAAAACGGGGCCTGCTGGAACTAGTCCTGCTTTCCCACTTTGAGGGCGGCATTCATGCCTGCCTTGAAGCTACATGACATTCCCGGCGCCCGACAGTCCGGTGAGCCCTGGAAGAATGCTTCGGGGAAAATTATGAGTTTGCTCTCCCTAAACCAGGGGCTTCCGTGGCCGCGGTGGCGGTCCGCATGACAGGCTCTAGAGCTAAAGGGAACCTCAACATGAGAACTCGCTTCCAGGTTAGGCCCTGAGTAGCCGTGCAGAAAGGGAGCCATGCAGCTGTTTCCAGGAGTTCTTAGTCACTTACGTGCTTTATTTGAAAGGAAGTACACGTCCGGGGACTCCTAGGCCCCACGGGTGTGCCTCATTTTCCCTCCAAGGTCACTGAGTGCCTCCAGACAACTGTGGGCCAGCTGAGCAACGTCGAGGTCCAGGGGTTGAGACCTCGGAGGACCTCTGTGTGTGCCGCGTGCTGGGCAACAACACACTGCGCATTCCTCGAGGAGCGGCTCACCTCCAGAGCCCTCGAGCACCCTGAGGACAACATGGCTGGTGAGTACGAAGTGCCCAGGAAGACTCTGTCATGGCCCTTGTGTGAGCTGCCATGAGAGAACGCTGTGCATGGAACACTGCGAGGCCCGTCCTCGTACCTGAAGTCACTCTGCTCGAGGAGAGAGTCAGCATCTTAGCACGCTGTGTCGCTACCGACACACCCAGCATGAACCCATGCCTGGAAGTAAGGCCCTGCTTTGCCGTGCAGAAGCGGAGGCGTGGTGCAGTTTCCAGGAGGCGGTGGCCTCTGCTCTGCATACCTTTAACGGCAGCACAGCTTTCTGGACACCTGGGAGGCTAGCCGGGGCACCCTGTTCCCGGCAGGAACACTGAGTATCCCCAGGTGCACCTGGGTCTGCTGAGCAACATCCAGGCCCGTAGCCCTTTAGAGCCCCTCTGTGCACGCCGAGCGTAGGGAAACACACTGCCCTCTCTTTTGGAGCAGCTTGGTTTCCTCAGCACTCGCACACGTTCACGAACACCGTTCTGGCACATGCCACATGGCGCGAAGGTCTTACGCATTGCCCTATTCGGAGCTGCGCTCAGAGTAACCCTCGTCTTCGCATTCCATCCAGGACCTCCTGACTGAAGTCACCGTGCCTCCTAGAGGACGGCGGCTTGGGTTCTTACTGCAATTCAAGTCCTCTTCCTTCTGTGTCAGTGCAGGCAGCCCCAGGCCCAGAGGAGCAGCTACGGCGTTCCTTGGTGGAGACAGTTCGCTGGATGCGGGACTCCCTACTTCGATGAGTTGATTCAGGGAAGGAAACACAGGGTAACCGGTGTCTCTTGGGACTCCTTAGAAACCACAGGGATGTACGCTGAGTGTGCCCATGAAAACGGGGCCTGCTGGAACTAGTCCTGCTTTCCCACTTTGAGGGCGGCATTCATGCCTGCCTTGAAGCTACATGACATTCCCGGCGCCCGACAGTCCGGTGAGCCCTGGAAGAATGCTTCGGGGAAAATTATGAGTTTGCTCTCCCTAAACCAGGGGCTTCCGTGGCCGCGGTGGCGGTCCGCATGACAGGCTCTAGAGCTAAAGGGAACCTCAACATGAGAACTCGCTTCCAGGTTAGGCCCTGAGTAGCCGTGCAGAAAGGGAGCCATGCAGCTGTTTCCAGGAGTTCTTAGTCACTTACGTGCTTTATTTGAAAGGAAGTACACGTCCGGGGACTCCTAGGCCCCACGGGTGTGCCTCATTTTCCCTCCAAGGTCACTGAGTGCCTCCAGACAACTGTGGGCCAGCTGAGCAACGTCGAGGTCCAGGGGTTGAGACCTCGGAGGACCTCTGTGTGTGCCGCGTGCTGGGCAACAACACACTGCGCATTCCTCGAGGAGCGGCTCACCTCCAGAGCCCTCGAGCACCCTGAGGACAACATGGCTGGTGAGTACGAAGTGCCCAGGAAGACTCTGTCATGGCCCTTGTGTGAGCTGCCATGAGAGAACGCTGTGCATGGAACACTGCGAGGCCCGTCCTCGTACCTGAAGTCACTCTGCTCGAGGAGAGAGTCAGCATCTTAGCACGCTGTGTCGCTACCGACACACCCAGCATGAACCCATGCCTGGAAGTAAGGCCCTGCTTTGCCGTGCAGAAGCGGAGGCGTGGTGCAGTTTCCAGGAGGCGGTGGCCTCTGCTCTGCATACCTTTAACGGCAGCACAGCTTTCTGGACACCTGGGAGGCTAGCCGGGGCACCCTGTTCCCGGCAGGAACACTGAGTATCCCCAGGTGCACCTGGGTCTGCTGAGCAACATCCAGGCCCGTAGCCCTTTAGAGCCCCTCTGTGCACGCCGAGCGTAGGGAAACACACTGCCCTCTCTTTTGGAGCAGCTTGGTTTCCTCAGCACTCGCACACGTTCACGAACACCGTTCTGGCACATGCCACATGGCGCGAAGGTCTTACGCATTGCCCTATTCGGAGCTGCGCTCAGAGTAACCCTCGTCTTCGCATTCCATCCAGGACCTCCTGACTGAAGTCACCGTGCCTCCTAGAGGACGGCGGCTTGGGTTCTTACTGCAATTCAAGTCCTCTTCCTTCTGTGTCAGTGCAGGCAGCCCCAGGCCCAGAGGAGCAGCTACGGCGTTCCTTGGTGGAGACAGTTCGCTGGATGCGGGACTCCCTACTTCGATGAGTTGATTCAGGGAAGGAAACACAGGGTAACCGGTGTCTCTTGGGACTCCTTAGAAACCACAGGGATGTACGCTGAGTGTGCCCATGAAAACGGGGCCTGCTGGAACTAGTCCTGCTTTCCCACTTTGAGGGCGGCATTCATGCCTGCCTTGAAGCTACATGACATTCCCGGCGCCCGACAGTCCGGTGAGCCCTGGAAGAATGCTTCGGGGAAAATTATGAGTTTGCTCTCCCTAAACCAGGGGCTTCCGTGGCCGCGGTGGCGGTCCGCATGACAGGCTCTAGAGCTAAAGGGAACCTCAACATGAGAACTCGCTTCCAGGTTAGGCCCTGAGTAGCCGTGCAGAAAGGGAGCCATGCAGCTGTTTCCAGGAGTTCTTAGTCACTTACGTGCTTTATTTGAAAGGAAGTACACGTCCGGGGACTCCTAGGCCCCACGGGTGTGCCTCATTTTCCCTCCAAGGTCACTGAGTGCCTCCAGACAACTGTGGGCCAGCTGAGCAACGTCGAGGTCCAGGGGTTGAGACCTCGGAGGACCTCTGTGTGTGCCGCGTGCTGGGCAACAACACACTGCGCATTCCTCGAGGAGCGGCTCACCTCCAGAGCCCTCGAGCACCCTGAGGACAACATGGCTGGTGAGTACGAAGTGCCCAGGAAGACTCTGTCATGGCCCTTGTGTGAGCTGCCATGAGAGAACGCTGTGCATGGAACACTGCGAGGCCCGTCCTCGTACCTGAAGTCACTCTGCTCGAGGAGAGAGTCAGCATCTTAGCACGCTGTGTCGCTACCGACACACCCAGCATGAACCCATGCCTGGAAGTAAGGCCCTGCTTTGCCGTGCAGAAGCGGAGGCGTGGTGCAGTTTCCAGGAGGCGGTGGCCTCTGCTCTGCATACCTTTAACGGCAGCACAGCTTTCTGGACACCTGGGAGGCTAGCCGGGGCACCCTGTTCCCGGCAGGAACACTGAGTATCCCCAGGTGCACCTGGGTCTGCTGAGCAACATCCAGGCCCGTAGCCCTTTAGAGCCCCTCTGTGCACGCCGAGCGTAGGGAAACACACTGCCCTCTCTTTTGGAGCAGCTTGGTTTCCTCAGCACTCGCACACGTTCACGAACACCGTTCTGGCACATGCCACATGGCGCGAAGGTCTTACGCATTGCCCTATTCGGAGCTGCGCTCAGAGTAACCCTCGTCTTCGCATTCCATCCAGGACCTCCTGACTGAAGTCACCGTGCCTCCTAGAGGACGGCGGCTTGGGTTCTTACTGCAATTCAAGTCCTCTTCCTTCTGTGTCAGTGCAGGCAGCCCCAGGCCCAGAGGAGCAGCTACGGCGTTCCTTGGTGGAGACAGTTCGCTGGATGCGGGACTCCCTACTTCGATGAGTTGATTCAGGGAAGGAAACACAGGGTAACCGGTGTCTCTTGGGACTCCTTAGAAACCACAGGGATGTACGCTGAGTGTGCCCATGAAAACGGGGCCTGCTGGAACTAGTCCTGCTTTCCCACTTTGAGGGCGGCATTCATGCCTGCCTTGAAGCTACATGACATTCCCGGCGCCCGACAGTCCGGTGAGCCCTGGAAGAATGCTTCGGGGAAAATTATGAGTTTGCTCTCCCTAAACCAGGGGCTTCCGTGGCCGCGGTGGCGGTCCGCATGACAGGCTCTAGAGCTAAAGGGAACCTCAACATGAGAACTCGCTTCCAGGTTAGGCCCTGAGTAGCCGTGCAGAAAGGGAGCCATGCAGCTGTTTCCAGGAGTTCTTAGTCACTTACGTGCTTTATTTGAAAGGAAGTACACGTCCGGGGACTCCTAGGCCCCACGGGTGTGCCTCATTTTCCCTCCAAGGTCACTGAGTGCCTCCAGACAACTGTGGGCCAGCTGAGCAACGTCGAGGTCCAGGGGTTGAGACCTCGGAGGACCTCTGTGTGTGCCGCGTGCTGGGCAACAACACACTGCGCATTCCTCGAGGAGCGGCTCACCTCCAGAGCCCTCGAGCACCCTGAGGACAACATGGCTGGTGAGTACGAAGTGCCCAGGAAGACTCTGTCATGGCCCTTGTGTGAGCTGCCATGAGAGAACGCTGTGCATGGAACACTGCGAGGCCCGTCCTCGTACCTGAAGTCACTCTGCTCGAGGAGAGAGTCAGCATCTTAGCACGCTGTGTCGCTACCGACACACCCAGCATGAACCCATGCCTGGAAGTAAGGCCCTGCTTTGCCGTGCAGAAGCGGAGGCGTGGTGCAGTTTCCAGGAGGCGGTGGCCTCTGCTCTGCATACCTTTAACGGCAGCACAGCTTTCTGGACACCTGGGAGGCTAGCCGGGGCACCCTGTTCCCGGCAGGAACACTGAGTATCCCCAGGTGCACCTGGGTCTGCTGAGCAACATCCAGGCCCGTAGCCCTTTAGAGCCCCTCTGTGCACGCCGAGCGTAGGGAAACACACTGCCCTCTCTTTTGGAGCAGCTTGGTTTCCTCAGCACTCGCACACGTTCACGAACACCGTTCTGGCACATGCCACATGGCGCGAAGGTCTTACGCATTGCCCTATTCGGAGCTGCGCTCAGAGTAACCCTCGTCTTCGCATTCCATCCAGGACCTCCTGACTGAAGTCACCGTGCCTCCTAGAGGACGGCGGCTTGGGTTCTTACTGCAATTCAAGTCCTCTTCCTTCTGTGTCAGTGCAGGCAGCCCCAGGCCCAGAGGAGCAGCTACGGCGTTCCTTGGTGGAGACAGTTCGCTGGATGCGGGACTCCCTACTTCGATGAGTTGATTCAGGGAAGGAAACACAGGGTAACCGGTGTCTCTTGGGACTCCTTAGAAACCACAGGGATGTACGCTGAGTGTGCCCATGAAAACGGGGCCTGCTGGAACTAGTCCTGCTTTCCCACTTTGAGGGCGGCATTCATGCCTGCCTTGAAGCTACATGACATTCCCGGCGCCCGACAGTCCGGTGAGCCCTGGAAGAATGCTTCGGGGAAAATTATGAGTTTGCTCTCCCTAAACCAGGGGCTTCCGTGGCCGCGGTGGCGGTCCGCATGACAGGCTCTAGAGCTAAAGGGAACCTCAACATGAGAACTCGCTTCCAGGTTAGGCCCTGAGTAGCCGTGCAGAAAGGGAGCCATGCAGCTGTTTCCAGGAGTTCTTAGTCACTTACGTGCTTTATTTGAAAGGAAGTACACGTCCGGGGACTCCTAGGCCCCACGGGTGTGCCTCATTTTCCCTCCAAGGTCACTGAGTGCCTCCAGACAACTGTGGGCCAGCTGAGCAACGTCGAGGTCCAGGGGTTGAGACCTCGGAGGACCTCTGTGTGTGCCGCGTGCTGGGCAACAACACACTGCGCATTCCTCGAGGAGCGGCTCACCTCCAGAGCCCTCGAGCACCCTGAGGACAACATGGCTGGTGAGTACGAAGTGCCCAGGAAGACTCTGTCATGGCCCTTGTGTGAGCTGCCATGAGAGAACGCTGTGCATGGAACACTGCGAGGCCCGTCCTCGTACCTGAAGTCACTCTGCTCGAGGAGAGAGTCAGCATCTTAGCACGCTGTGTCGCTACCGACACACCCAGCATGAACCCATGCCTGGAAGTAAGGCCCTGCTTTGCCGTGCAGAAGCGGAGGCGTGGTGCAGTTTCCAGGAGGCGGTGGCCTCTGCTCTGCATACCTTTAACGGCAGCACAGCTTTCTGGACACCTGGGAGGCTAGCCGGGGCACCCTGTTCCCGGCAGGAACACTGAGTATCCCCAGGTGCACCTGGGTCTGCTGAGCAACATCCAGGCCCGTAGCCCTTTAGAGCCCCTCTGTGCACGCCGAGCGTAGGGAAACACACTGCCCTCTCTTTTGGAGCAGCTTGGTTTCCTCAGCACTCGCACACGTTCACGAACACCGTTCTGGCACATGCCACATGGCGCGAAGGTCTTACGCATTGCCCTATTCGGAGCTGCGCTCAGAGTAACCCTCGTCTTCGCATTCCATCCAGGACCTCCTGACTGAAGTCACCGTGCCTCCTAGAGGACGGCGGCTTGGGTTCTTACTGCAATTCAAGTCCTCTTCCTTCTGTGTCAGTGCAGGCAGCCCCAGGCCCAGAGGAGCAGCTACGGCGTTCCTTGGTGGAGACAGTTCGCTGGATGCGGGACTCCCTACTTCGATGAGTTGATTCAGGGAAGGAAACACAGGGTAACCGGTGTCTCTTGGGACTCCTTAGAAACCACAGGGATGTACGCTGAGTGTGCCCATGAAAACGGGGCCTGCTGGAACTAGTCCTGCTTTCCCACTTTGAGGGCGGCATTCATGCCTGCCTTGAAGCTACATGACATTCCCGGCGCCCGACAGTCCGGTGAGCCCTGGAAGAATGCTTCGGGGAAAATTATGAGTTTGCTCTCCCTAAACCAGGGGCTTCCGTGGCCGCGGTGGCGGTCCGCATGACAGGCTCTAGAGCTAAAGGGAACCTCAACATGAGAACTCGCTTCCAGGTTAGGCCCTGAGTAGCCGTGCAGAAAGGGAGCCATGCAGCTGTTTCCAGGAGTTCTTAGTCACTTACGTGCTTTATTTGAAAGGAAGTACACGTCCGGGGACTCCTAGGCCCCACGGGTGTGCCTCATTTTCCCTCCAAGGTCACTGAGTGCCTCCAGACAACTGTGGGCCAGCTGAGCAACGTCGAGGTCCAGGGGTTGAGACCTCGGAGGACCTCTGTGTGTGCCGCGTGCTGGGCAACAACACACTGCGCATTCCTCGAGGAGCGGCTCACCTCCAGAGCCCTCGAGCACCCTGAGGACAACATGGCTGGTGAGTACGAAGTGCCCAGGAAGACTCTGTCATGGCCCTTGTGTGAGCTGCCATGAGAGAACGCTGTGCATGGAACACTGCGAGGCCCGTCCTCGTACCTGAAGTCACTCTGCTCGAGGAGAGAGTCAGCATCTTAGCACGCTGTGTCGCTACCGACACACCCAGCATGAACCCATGCCTGGAAGTAAGGCCCTGCTTTGCCGTGCAGAAGCGGAGGCGTGGTGCAGTTTCCAGGAGGCGGTGGCCTCTGCTCTGCATACCTTTAACGGCAGCACAGCTTTCTGGACACCTGGGAGGCTAGCCGGGGCACCCTGTTCCCGGCAGGAACACTGAGTATCCCCAGGTGCACCTGGGTCTGCTGAGCAACATCCAGGCCCGTAGCCCTTTAGAGCCCCTCTGTGCACGCCGAGCGTAGGGAAACACACTGCCCTCTCTTTTGGAGCAGCTTGGTTTCCTCAGCACTCGCACACGTTCACGAACACCGTTCTGGCACATGCCACATGGCGCGAAGGTCTTACGCATTGCCCTATTCGGAGCTGCGCTCAGAGTAACCCTCGTCTTCGCATTCCATCCAGGACCTCCTGACTGAAGTCACCGTGCCTCCTAGAGGACGGCGGCTTGGGTTCTTACTGCAATTCAAGTCCTCTTCCTTCTGTGTCAGTGCAGGCAGCCCCCAGGCCCAGAGGAGCAGCTACGGCGTTCCTTGGTGGAGACAGTTCGCTGGATGCGGGACTCCCTACTTCGATGAGTTGATTCAGGGAAGGAAACACAGGGTAACCGGTGTCTCTTGGGACTCCTTAGAAACCACAGGGATGTACGCTGAGTGTGCCCATGAAAACGGGGCCTGCTGGAACTAGTCCTGCTTTCCCACTTTGAGGGCGGCATTCATGCCTGCCTTGAAGCTACATGACATTCCCGGCGCCCGACAGTCCGGTGAGCCCTGGAAGAATGCTTCGGGGAAAATTATGAGTTTGCTCTCCCTAAACCAGGGGCTTCCGTGGCCGCGGTGGCGGTCCGCATGACAGGCTCTAGAGCTAAAGGGAACCTCAACATGAGAACTCGCTTCCAGGTTAGGCCCTGAGTAGCCGTGCAGAAAGGGAGCCATGCAGCTGTTTCCAGGAGTTCTTAGTCACTTACGTGCTTTATTTGAAAGGAAGTACACGTCCGGGGACTCCTAGGCCCCACGGGTGTGCCTCATTTTCCCTCCAAGGTCACTGAGTGCCTCCAGACAACTGTGGGCCAGCTGAGCAACGTCGAGGTCCAGGGGTTGAGACCTCGGAGGACCTCTGTGTGTGCCGCGTGCTGGGCAACAACACACTGCGCATTCCTCGAGGAGCGGCTCACCTCCAGAGCCCTCGAGCACCCTGAGGACAACATGGCTGGTGAGTACGAAGTGCCCAGGAAGACTCTGTCATGGCCCTTGTGTGAGCTGCCATGAGAGAACGCTGTGCATGGAACACTGCGAGGCCCGTCCTCGTACCTGAAGTCACTCTGCTCGAGGAGAGAGTCAGCATCTTAGCACGCTGTGTCGCTACCGACACACCCAGCATGAACCCATGCCTGGAAGTAAGGCCCTGCTTTGCCGTGCAGAAGCGGAGGCGTGGTGCAGTTTCCAGGAGGCGGTGGCCTCTGCTCTGCATACCTTTAACGGCAGCACAGCTTTCTGGACACCTGGGAGGCTAGCCGGGGCACCCTGTTCCCGGCAGGAACACTGAGTATCCCCAGGTGCACCTGGGTCTGCTGAGCAACATCCAGGCCCGTAGCCCTTTAGAGCCCCTCTGTGCACGCCGAGCGTAGGGAAACACACTGCCCTCTCTTTTGGAGCAGCTTGGTTTCCTCAGCACTCGCACACGTTCACGAACACCGTTCTGGCACATGCCACATGGCGCGAAGGTCTTACGCATTGCCCTATTCGGAGCTGCGCTCAGAGTAACCCTCGTCTTCGCATTCCATCCAGGACCTCCTGACTGAAGTCACCGTGCTCCTAGAGGACGGCGGCTTGGGTTCTTACTGCAATTCAAGTCCTCTTCCTTCTGTGTCAGTGCAGGCAGCCCCAGCCCAGAGGAGCAGCTACGGCGTTCCTTGGTGGAGACAGTTCGCTGGATGCGGGACTCCCTACTTCGATGAGTTGATTCAGGGAAGGAAACACAGGGTAACCGGTGTCTCTTGGGACTCCTTAGAAACCACAGGGATGTACGCTGAGTGTGCCCATGAAAACGGGGCCTGCTGGAACTAGTCCTGCTTTCCCACTTTGAGGGCGGCATTCATGCCTGCCTTGAAGCTACATGACATTCCCGGCGCCCGACAGTCCGGTGAGCCCTGGAAGAATGCTTCGGGGAAAATTATGAGTTTGCTCTCCCTAAACCAGGGGCTTCCGTGGCCGCGGTGGCGGTCCGCATGACAGGCTCTAGAGCTAAAGGGAACCTCAACATGAGAACTCGCTTCCAGGTTAGGCCCTGAGTAGCCGTGCAGAAAGGGAGCCATGCAGCTGTTTCCAGGAGTTCTTAGTCACTTACGTGCTTTATTTGAAAGGAAGTACACGTCCGGGGACTCCTAGGCCCCACGGGTGTGCCTCATTTTCCCTCCAAGGTCACTGAGTGCCTCCAGACAACTGTGGGCCAGCTGAGCAACGTCGAGGTCCAGGGGTTGAGACCTCGGAGGACCTCTGTGTGTGCCGCGTGCTGGGCAACAACACACTGCGCATTCCTCGAGGAGCGGCTCACCTCCAGAGCCCTCGAGCACCCTGAGGACAACATGGCTGGTGAGTACGAAGTGCCCAGGAAGACTCTGTCATGGCCCTTGTGTGAGCTGCCATGAGAGAACGCTGTGCATGGAACACTGCGAGGCCCGTCCTCGTACCTGAAGTCACTCTGCTCGAGGAGAGAGTCAGCATCTTAGCACGCTGTGTCGCTACCGACACACCCAGCATGAACCCATGCCTGGAAGTAAGGCCCTGCTTTGCCGTGCAGAAGCGGAGGCGTGGTGCAGTTTCCAGGAGGCGGTGGCCTCTGCTCTGCATACCTTTAACGGCAGCACAGCTTTCTGGACACCTGGGAGGCTAGCCGGGGCACCCTGTTCCCGGCAGGAACACTGAGTATCCCCAGGTGCACCTGGGTCTGCTGAGCAACATCCAGGCCCGTAGCCCTTTAGAGCCCCTCTGTGCACGCCGAGCGTAGGGAAACACACTGCCCTCTCTTTTGGAGCAGCTTGGTTTCCTCAGCACTCGCACACGTTCACGAACACCGTTCTGGCACATGCCACATGGCGCGAAGGTCTTACGCATTGCCCTATTCGGAGCTGCGCTCAGAGTAACCCTCGTCTTCGCATTCCATCCAGGACCTCCTGACTGAAGTCACCGTGCCTCCTAGAGGACGGCGGCTTGGGTTCTTACTGCAATTCAAGTCCTCTTCCTTCTGTGTCAGTGCAGGCAGCCCCAGGCCCAGAGGAGCAGCTACGGCGTTCCTTGGTGGAGACAGTTCGCTGGATGCGGGACTCCCTACTTCGATGAGTTGATTCAGGGAAGGAAACACAGGGTAACCGGTGTCTCTTGGGACTCCTTAGAAACCACAGGATGTACGCTGAGTGTGCCCATGAAAACGGGGC